>NC_056741.1:339301487-339343645 GCF_019279795.1 Protopterus annectens | reverse complement strand
CTTTTATACTCACTTATACAGGAAAGATTGTTATAGGCCCACCTATGTACATCAGAAGAGTATGCATCCCCAACATATTTTTAAAAATACACTGAAAGGCCAAGGCCTGCACACTAGCCGTTTGCATAATAGGAATGAGGACTTTGAGAGAGGACTCTTGAAAATGAAGATTTATTTCATTTCTAGGGACTATGATGCCAAAGAGATTGATATAATACTGATAGGATAAATACTGGGAAACCATACTTTTTGTCATCACCTGAGTGTGATGACATGATACCCAATTATAACAGGAATGCCAATGGGAGTACTATCTTTTTGGGGTTAATGTACTCTAGTGATGATAAAAAGATTAGAGATATTATTTATAAGCATTGGACACTACTACGCACAGATCAGGATATACTCAGGATCATTGGTGATAGGCCATGTTTTGGATATAAGAATAAGAAATCATTAAAACACAAGTTATGCTATCCTAAATCAACTAACCAACTAAACAGGACTGCACCTGATTATGGGGTGAGGAGATGTAATAGTTGCTCCTATTGCATGTAATTCTACCCTATGAATCTATGAATCTATAAATCTATAGCTATAGCACTCTGGCAAAACATATGATAAATGCTGACATGGAACATTCTTTCAGGTTTGTAGTATTAGAATTAATTCATGATAATGTTAATAAGGGAGACCTTGTGAACAGAACTTATCAGGCAGAACTCAAGTGGATTTTTTATTGCAAGCACACTATCACCCTGGGTTAAATGATAGTATACAACCCACCCTAAGAGCAAGACCTCTGAAAAAGAAATACGTCACATGCATAATTCATTGTTATGTTAGTTTTATTATATATATATATATTTATATATATATATATATATATATATATATATATATATATATATATATATTTTTTTATTAGCAACTATATACATTTCAATACATATATATTTGTTTCTTAAAATAATATATATATATATATATATATATTTGTTAGGATAGTATTTATTTATATATATTTTTTATTTTGTATACATTATATGTCTTTTATGTGATATACAGTGCTTGTAGCTTTAAACATGAATTTGTGTAGTTACTATGGCAGTTAATAATACCAGATGCACTTTGATCTGATTTGCTGATTGTGATTATTTTTGTATTTTTAAGAATGTAATTTGAAATGCATTTTAGATCTGATGAAGTTTACCATGAAAGCGCTTATCTGTTTTTTATTTTGTCATTAAAATCTGTGTTTTACATCTGCTGTGGACTACTTGGAGGAGATTTTGCTTGTACATTTTCACTTGTTGCGCTCCAGTGGTTAACTTTCTCCAGGCATTGCCCTCCTTTTTTGCTGTTTTTAATGACACCAAACATGCAGACACAGAGATTCCTGGATTTTGTAAACACAAACTCACTGGACCAGATTGTCAATACAACGATCAGGGAGCAAACATACTGAACTTGGTCCTCACTAATATGAAAAAGTGCTGAACACCCCTTAGTGTAATGTCTTCTCTGGTAATGTCAGACCACAAATTAGCCTCCTTTGAAGTAAAAATAAAGCCCAGAACCTCAGCTAACCCTGGAATGTTCAGGAACTACTTACTCTTAAGGCTAACTTCCTGCTATTAAATGATAACCTGGCAAAGTTTCAAGCATCCATGAACCCTGAGAAGACTGCTGCCTATGTGGAACTGTTCACAGAAACTTTATACAAGCATGGTAATAGCTGCATAGAGGCAACTGTACCCACCAGGAAAAAGTACAGAACTAACTCAAAAAACAAACTACCCTGGCGGAATCACAACATTATTTGGCTGTATAACAGAGGGAAGAAAATCATGGCAAAAATTAGGAGGCATAGCACCCAGCAGGATAAATGCACTTTCATCAAACCGAGCAAACAACTCAGTGGAAAACAAAGTCTACCAAAGCCAAGTCTGAGGTAAATTTGGCCTCCTAGGCCAAGGTCATTCACAAGGCATTCTTTAGTTATGTCCACACCATCAAAAGCAATACACAGTTGTGTGTGGAGCTCATTGATAATGCAGCCACTTATACTGAGCCAGAAGATATAGCAAACCTGCTTGCAGACACATTCATCTCTAGCTCAAGAAATACCATCATATATAACTCTCCCTACTATCACTAGGGAACAGGTTATCAATGGTCTGTCTAAGGCCAAGAACATTGCATTGATGGGGCCAGCCAATATCCCAGGATGCCTTCTAAATAGCATGAAATATGACCTATCAGGCCCTCTGGAATTGCTGTTTAACTGTAGCCTCCAAACAGGCTTCATGCCTCATGAATGGAAAACCAAAACAGTCATCCCTTGGCATAAAGGTGGGCCAGCTACAGACATGGAAACTGAAGAGCTATAAGTTTCACTTGTCTTATATGCAAAGCCATGGAAAGAATTATCATGGAAATGATCAATAGTGACATAGGAACCCTTCAAACACTGGACCCAACCCAGTATGGTTTCATCAAGGGCAGGTCATGCTTACTTAACCTGGTGGACTTCTTTGAGAAGGTTACCAAAGCAATGGATGAGGGCAAAATGGTTCATACTGCCTACCTTGCCCTAACCAAGGCATTTGACACAATACCCCACTCAAGCATTGTTGACAAACTCAAGAGATTAGATATAAACCCTTATGTCCATACCTCTCAACCTGGAAACATCACAAATCTGGACAATGGCTCATGAAAAATAGGTACAAATCTATATGCTGATTAACAAAAAATTTGTGGACATAATTATGTAACCCCGTCCACTCCAGTGGAATTGTGGGATACCAACTTTCAAACACAAACTGAAGAACAGACAACCAAAATATGGTCCCAGACCCTAAAGTAAATGGTAACCATTTTTTTAAATGTCTAGCAATAATGTTTACTGGGAAGGGAGAAAATGATAAACTTTAGGATTTTGTTTTTGGTGACCTGCAGTATGTGGGTTTTGTGGTAAAAGTAGGGCATTTAATGGTACGCAATATTCTAATCTTAGAAAAATAATATTATAGTTTGCTAGGACCTCCATAAGTCATTCTCCATGGCCTATTGATCAGTGGTGTAGCTAGAGTCTGTGCTGCCCAGAGCTGTCTTTGAGTTTGCTGCCCTTCCCTCACAAAATCATGGTTGAATGGGGCCCCCATACACAGCCCTCTCCCCTGCAGCCATTCCAATGTCCCATTACTTGGCTATTTCACCCCATTTACCATAAACATTGTAATGTGCATACTGCTTTACTTCTACAATGATTATTTGGATTTCATTTAAAACTTTTAATTTACATTTTATAGCACAAACACTAACAGACATCTGCTAAATAAAGAAATAGAGTCTCACAATGAAAACAGACTTAGCATTAAAACTTCTCTGCCCTTGAAACTCAAATTCATTGAAACAGCATTGAATCCTACATTCAAAGAAAATGCAAAAGTAATCTAAATAATTCCACACTAAAGAGATCTATAACTAATGAAGAGGTTTTTACTAGCAAACAACTTTATACTTCATTGTTTCATCTACAAATAAAGTGCCTGTTGCCTCTGAAGAATAAATTGCCTATGTTACATTAAAAAATGATAAGCTAGTAATATTGCAATAGGGAATGGATGGCAAACTGATAACAGGTTCATAGTTACTAGGTATCTCCACCAAAGAGGACATTCTCAGGATTGCAGCATCCACCCCCTTTAAAAGTACAAAAAAGTACAGTATCAGCATTCCATCTACATACTGTGGGAGTAGAACCTACAGCCTTCTGCATCAAAAACAAGTATACTCCCTGTTGTGCTACTAACAACACAAACTGATTTGGCATATCCAGCACTAAACGTCTCTCCTCCTTGAAGAACTATGCAGTGCACAAAATCTGGAAAAAGCTAAAATTTATTGCGGGAGGGAACAAAATCCCCAAAACCAGGGACACATTTTAAACATTGCATAAAATGTTTTGTGTTACCATGAGTTTCCTGAAATAAAGGAAGACTGAAGCTTTAATGGTTATCATTATTTAGTGAATTCAGTTCTCACTGATTTGCCGGAAAACCAAAATTTTAAGAGGAACAGAACAAAAGTATGAGCCAAACTACCATTACCAGTTATACCTTACTGGGGCATTTTATACACACACACACACACACACACACACACACACACACACACACACACACACACACACACACACACACACACATGAGAGCCCTTAATAAAATATACACACACTCAGCAGCGCCCTTAATAAAATATAGACACACACAAGAGAAGCCTTAATAAAATATACACACACGCAGGAGAGCCCTTAATAAAATACACACACACACACACACACACACACACACACACACACACACACACACACACACACACACTTGCAGGAGAGCCTTTAATAAAATACACTTGAAAATTGTCTCCAATTCTGTCATTCTTTTAAACACCATCAAAAATACTTTTATTTGCCAAATCTCAAAGCTACTATAAAAAAAACTTACAATTTAGTTCAAAGGTGCTTTCCTTAAAATGTTTTAGTAATACTTTTAACTAACACTATTCTTTCTGCTACTTACAGTCTATACCCATCTTTAATTCCTCCTCCTTTTCTTCTCTTCTCATTTTTTCAGGATTCTCCATTTTTACTAATATATTTCTAAACCATACTTATTACTAACTCCATCCATTTCATGTCACAACATTCATTTCACACTTCATGCATTATGATCTGCTACCTTTTTGTGACTTCCAATGGAAAAAACAAACCGTATTATTTTTCTCTTTAGTGCAATACTTTTGCTTTATCGCCCAGTTTCAGTGTTTATACTCATTTACTTTAACTTGTTTACCTTTTTGTTTGATTTCTACTTCAGTTTTATTCTTCTTTTACATTATGCAGTTTTTCTACTGAATGTTCAAATTATTTACTCCACACTCTGCTTGACCTTTCACCTTCAGCATGCCTTCCTTATATTTCTCTTTAAAATCACCAATGAACTTATCCAAAAGTTTAAAAAAGTCTGAGTCTATTATATTCTCATTACTATAAAAACATATAAAAATCTGCTTTTTACTTCCTTTCTGAATTAATTTTACAGAATTTTAATAATTCTATTACAAATAAACATGTAATGTTCATTCTTACTAAAACCCACATGTAATACCCTATAGTTGAAAAATCTCACATCTGTTATTAGTCACTTCTTTCTGCCTAAATCTTAATTATGGAATATATAATCTGTACATAAATCAATGCATCTTCAGAAATCAGTACAGTCCACCGTTACTCACATGCTGGTCTTCATTGCATCTCCAGAAATCTAAACACAAAGTTAAGGAACTATCTGGCAGTAATCACATACTTCAATCGGATCAATGCAGTGCTGTGTTAAGCAGAAAGAGACTGGTCCCAAGAAAGTAAATGCCAAGTCTCCACTTAAGTTTCTCTCTGTAAAGAAAATCAATGCAGCACTTATGCAGGAATTAAGTAACTCTCAATGCAGGAATTAAGATGTAAATGCTGCGTCTCCACTTAAGTAAACTCTCGTGCCACATATGCAAAGGGAACTAGCAGGAATTAAGTAAATGTAGCTTCTCCACTTACACACTGCAATGCAAAGGAAACTAGCTGGCAGCTGCAGTAATCAATGCACTGTTTCTATTCTCACCACACTTCGATTGATGCAGCACTGTATTAAGCAGAAACAGACTGGTGGTCCCAAGAAAGTAAATACCAAGTCTCTAGTAAAGTTTCTGTCTGGTAAGGAAATCAATGCAGCGCATACGCGGGAATTAAGTAAATGCTGCATCTCCACTTACATAAACTCTCAATGCAGCATCTCCAATTAAACTCTCAATACAGGGAAAACTTTTTTTTTTTTGCCTTACCTGGAAGGAGCCTGGAGGAGCTGCGGGAAGAAAGAAGTGTTGTGTGTACTAAATAAAACCCGTGGCCCTGCCCGTTCTGTGACTTCACTTATTTTAAATTAAAAAAAAAAACACTGGTCTGTTCTGCTTTTACTCTGCTAGCATATGCTCTGCTGCCAAGTAGTTGGTTCTTCAGATCGGTTGTTGTGGTGCTTCTGACTCTGTCCTGCCCCTCTCTCTTTTATTCCCAACCCAATCCCAGGCATTCTGTTGCAGCGTGCGACACAAGTGAGTGATGATGAGACTAGCACGTGCAGTGCTAATGTAAGAAAACAAACTCATCTCTCACCCACTCAGCCCAGAATAGCCCTCAGCCGAATTCTGATAGGCTGGTAGGGTGCTCATGAAACACACCTCTGCACGATTACATCATTGCAAAAAAAGACAGAAAAAGGAAATTTGGAAATTAAGGAGTGCCACTCGGGAATCATGGCACCCCATTATTTGGACCTCATAACCTGGTAATAAATGGGTGATTTGGTACAGTTGAGAGGCATGCTTATGTCACCTGGTGGATAGTCAGCTGACTCACAGACAGGACCCAGAAAGTAAGAATTGATGAGTCGACCTCTACAAAGAGACCAGTTACAAGCAGAATCCCTCAGGGATTGGTCCTGGGACTGCTTATTTTTGGTTTTTACTTCCCTGAAGTCAAGGCCAATATCAGGGCCTCTGGCTGACTAAATTTGCAGATGATTGCAAATTAGGAGCAGTCATAGAATCCCCCACTGACACTAATGTTCTCCAGGAAGGACTGACACAGAGAAATAACTTGTGTCAGAGCTATGGACTAAAACTAAATTCCAATGAAATGCATAATAGTATCCTTTGGGAAGTCATCCACCCCATTTTAACTATCATATTAGCAATACACCCCTAAGAGTATATCCAGCAGTCATGGAACTGGTAGCACACATGAACAGTAATCTAGCCATTGACCATCACATGTGTACAGTAGTGAGGAAATCATTCTGTGGTGTGCAACTTATAAACAAAGATTTGGCATCTAAGTCCAAGGAGGTCATTGTTCCACTATATTCAGCATTCATCAGACCTGTCATTGAGTACAATATCCCTATGGTATGTAACTAACCAGGCATATTCAACAGTTGTAATGTCTACAGACGTTCCTTGCTAAAAGAATACAGGGCATATGTAACATGTCCTATGCAGACTGCCTCAAAGCCCTATCTTGTACTCTGTCTCTTGCAGGCTGTTGAGGGGAGATCTATGCCAGGCATATCCACAAATTAAATAGCCTGTGATATAAATAGGACCTGCTGAAGAGACAAGTATATGTCCCAAAGACTACCCCTTCTCTGGAACAGGCTCCCCATCCATGTGAAGCAGAGTTCCTCCATAACCCAATTCAAGTGTAACTTTGACAATTGCATGGGGAACAGAAAATTCATTCCTGGTTTGGCACCTATGTCTCTAATAGACATAGGCAGCCTATAAATGGTTCATTGCCCAGGCCTCTGTTTACAATTATCAACAGTACCAGAACTTGTTAGAGATTTGGGATGCATGGCTAAGCTTAAAAAGTTACTTGTGGTTGTTCACCTAGCACATACCTATTAACCTATGAATAATTCTGCTCATCTCCTTGACACAGCTAGGCTTGAACAATGACAGTTCAGTATAACCAACTCATCCATTATAAACCTGAGTACATGAATGCTGGGAACATATTGCATACGTACTTGAATTCATAAACTGGGGTACATGTATAATGGCAGCATATGTAATCAAACTCATAGAAGCAAAAAGAAATATTTTCCATGCAGAAAAACATCTTTTTGCAGAGACCATGTACCCTGCACCTCCCATGTGGGAGATTTCATTCCCCAACACACACACAGCCTTTTCTTTATTATTCCCATTCAAGGTTTGCTGCACCTCTATGAAAGGGCAGTCACTGGCAAGGAGCATGAAACTTGTATTGTTGTTTTTCCAGCAGGATGTAAGCTCAGTCCACACAAAGCAGTCTAATTTCCCTTATATCAGTGTCAAGCAAAAATAACACAAGCAAATTACAACTCTAGTTGCCATGTCTGACTAATAATGATATATGCTCTGGTGTTCTGAGCAAGTGTCTGTAAGCCAAGAAATGAATTACTGAAATCACATATGAATCCATGTCTCTGCAACATTGTTGTACCATGGATTCTGTTTGCATTATGGTAATATTAATATTTAGGTTGCCGGTATGGTTCTGTTGGTGGATCATGACATGGTCAAAATCCTGTGGACTGATGATATGCCAGGGTTTCTGCAGCCTCTTTGAGTCCTGCTAGCAGTGATGCCTGTTTTGCGGGATGGAGGTGGTGCACACACACACTCACACACACACACACACACACACACACACACACACACACACACACACACACACACACACACACACACACACACACGCACACACACACACACGTACATGTAGTCACTTTCAAGGAGGCCTATCCCTCCTTCAAAACTAGGGATATATAATCTTGGTATGCACTGATTTTTATAAATCATTTGGTGAGCATGAAGCGTCCTTATTTTCCTGTCTAATCTATCCAGTACAATTTGGGGCCAGTCAATCACTCCAAAACTGTAAGTTAGGACAGGAAGAGCAAATTGGTTTATAGCTTAGATTTTGTTCTTAGATGTCAAAGCTGTTTTCAGGATTAATTTAAGCCTTTATTCACATTTGTTCATGTTTTATTGTTGCTTCTTCATCAATTCTTAAATATTTATACAGTCCCTCTTGCTCAAGTTTTTTATATCACATTCTTGTCCCAAACCCGATGTTTTCTTGGTGCTGCAGTTTTCCTGCCTTAAAGGTTGCCTTTGTACATTTATCAAGACCAAATGACATTCTATCATCTGAAAACATTTTGACAACTTGCAGTTGTGCTTTCAGTTCCTCATCTGATGAGCTATACAGTTTCAAATCACTGACAAAGAAAAGATGAGAAATCTTTGCACTTTGTTGTTTTCTAGGAACCACATTATAGCCACGACCTAAGCTGTTAGGAGATTCCTGATGGGATGAAAAACTGATTGACTATGTGAATTATATATATGTATGGGTCTACTGAAAAACACAGAGAATCCGCTTGTTTGAAAACGAACAGTGGATTTTCGGTTTTGAGAAAGTGCACTTCCGTGAAGAACAGTTCAACAAACCGTTAAGGAACACGGGTGCTGAAGCACACTACAGTGGGGAAAGGGAGTTTACGTGTTTCCTCACTGTAGTGTGAGCTTGGAGTTGGTATATTTAATTAGGGGGGGTGTGGGGGGCACATCCCCCCACATGGAGGGTGCCCCCTGCAAAAACAATGTTTTATTGTTTTTTATTGCTTCATTGAACCGATTTTCACGGAAGTGCACTTTCGCTTAAGTGCAGTTTCGTGGAGGTGTGGGTCTACTGTCTATTTTCGAAGATGTGAGTTTTATATATATATATTTATATATATATATATATATATATATATATAAATATATATATGTGTGTGTCTGTGTGTGTGTATATATATATATATATATATATATATATATATATATATATATATATATATATATATATATATATATATATATATATATATATATATATATATATATATATATATATATATATATATATATATGGATCTACCTGACTACATCGACACGGCAAAAGAGCGAAAACGACTTCACCGACACCAGAAGATCGACAAGGCAGAAGACCGACAGAGGAGAACACCGACGCTGAGAACACTGACTTGGGGAAAGCATGTGAGTGACGGACGTTAGGGTGCGAGTAAGGTAAGTGTGCGTGTGTAGGGATAGGGGTGGATAAGTGAGTTAGGTTAGGTTAGGTAAGGGTGCGAGTAAAGTAAGTGTGCGATGTTGGCGGTTTGTAGGGATTGGGTGGGATAAGTGAGTTAGGGTTAGGGGTTGGGTAAGGGTGCAGTAGTGATAGTTTTGGGTTAGGTGGGTTAAGTGAGTTAGGCGCGGGTTAGGTGAGTGTGCGCGGACCTTAGGGTAAGGGTTGGGTTAGAGTTGTAGATAGTTGTGTATGTATGGATTAGTGTTGGTTTGTAAGGATTTTGGTGTGCTTGTGTTGTGTGTGTGGGTTTGGACAGGGATTTGTTTTGTTTGTTGTTGTGATGTGTCGAGTGTATGCGTTTTGAACTGTCGATCTTCTGGCGCCGGTGAAGTCGTTTCCTCTTTGCCGTCGATGTAGTCAGGTAGATCCATATATATATATATATATATATATATATATATATAAATATATATAGATATATATATTCAGAGACAGACACACACACACACACACACACACACACACACACACACACACACACACACACACACACACACACACACACACACAGTGTGTGTCTGGAAAAGTAGGAACGAAAAGGTGCTTGATTTCTAAAAAGATTACCATTTTTTATTATTATCTTCCCGACTAGGAAATGGTGGCACGAATACTATGCTATGACAACTTTATAATTTTACAGTCTTAAAATATGAGGTACTCTTGGAGGCCTGAGCATTCCTGAAAAGAGACACTAATTAGTAAGTGACTACAACAAACAATCAAGCAAATAAAGAAATGGTCCAATTCACAAGCAAAATGACAAACAAATAACTCTGGAGACTGGAAAAGGTTGGGCTAGACTGGATTGGAAAGCCCTGTGCCCAGTCTTCACGCACATAATAGCCTTACTGTAAACTATGCTACAAAAATGAGTTCAGCTTATGTATGTTTGAGGTGCCACCTTTGTAATGAAAAAACAAAGATATAGGTAGACAGTTTGGCAATAAGCTTCCAGATAGTCACACTGTCACAAGTGGAAACATAAGAATTAACAAAAGTAGGCCATCTAAAAGAATCCTAATGTGTAGTCATGTTACCAGTGGCTGTAATGATGCTTGACAAACACAGCAGGCCAATGTTATATAAGTCACAGCCCAAACTGCTTACTTGTGAGCCCTAGATCATGTTGCTTAAAAAATCTGCATGCTATAAGCATTCCTAATCACTAGGTCAGTTGTAAGTAAGACTCAAGAAAATGCATCCTGTGAAGTCCTAGCTAAGTTAAGAGATTGTGGAGTTCTTGCAGTAGTAAAAACAGAGATAGATTTTTCCAAGAGCCATAGGTCTGAAAAGTCACTGTAGTGCCTGTCATTTTTATGATGGTATACAGTTTTAAATTCCAAGACTTGTAAATATGAATTCCACAAGAATTATACTGAATATGCAAAAATGCAGACATACATACTAATTCTGAGATCAGTGGCAACATATGGCTGTGGAGGGTCTATATTGAATGATCGAACTTTCAAAAAGTTCCACTGTCACATGATTGCATTTTTGAAAGTTTGAACATTTTAATTGAGATCTCTGTACAGTGCGGAATGGGAAGATTTCCATTTTCTGCACTGTAGCACGATCTCGGAGTTGGTATATTTAAAGACTGGGGGGTGTGGGGGGTTTGCCCCCCTGCTTAAAACGTTCAGGTAGGTTATTTGTGTAGTTTATTTTTTTATTAGATTTTCGAACTTTTAAAAGTTCGATCATATGGCGTCGACTTATGACACTCAAACTTTTGAAATTTCTATTATCTAAAATAGACCCAGCTGAGGATTAGTGATAGGTGGCTGTAATTAGGATTCCTGAGCTAACTGCCAGTATAAAACCTATCCACAGACACAGATATAATGCAGTAATAATGCTGCGTGTGCATAATATTGTGAACATGCCACAACCTTTATTTTAGATGTTCCATTGTGAAATTACTTGGCACAATTTAAGTGTCCATTTGTATGCTGGAGACAGTCTGAGGTTATAAGTAAGAACAACACTAAGGAAAATACAGTTAAGGAAAGCAGAAAGATCAGATGAAGTCACACATTTCACTTGTGACTCCTATTCCATAACCCTCCCACATAAACTTACTATCATACCTAATTCCTAACTTCCATTTTATAGTTTAGCACCACTCCCAGTTATCTTTCTCTGTTCCATACTATTTTGCCCTATATTCATTCGTACTCACACCCTTCCCTAACAATATCTATCTATTCTACATCATATCTTCTACTTTTCTCAAAAAAACTGACTTCTTCCTATTTTAACTACATTCTCATACTCTCACCTTTTGAACCCATGTATTCTTTACACTCCAGAGAAGATACTAGGACACTCTAACTCCCTTCTTACATAGAAGATACTTCTTACTTACCTACCCCCTAACAGCTTTCATACTACAGTACCACTAAACATCCTTCTTCCCTGCAGCTTCTTTTTCTTTCTTGATCCTTACTTCCCCACAACCTGCAACTATAACATACAGATCCCATTACTTAATCATGTAACTCCTCAGCTTATCCTCTATTCTTCTCATGCTGCTGGTCCATCTCTCATCCTACCATGACTCTATAACAGCTTTCAACATCTCTATGACTCTGCCCCACCCATCTACTCATACTTCCTCCCTACAACCTCCACACATCGCACCAAACCTATTTAATGATGCCCCTTGTCTTTACTCCAAATACAGACTGATTAAATCCATTTCAACTCAAACTGAAACAAAATTAAAAGGAAAAATACTCTACAGAAAACAAGTATCAGTACCTCCCCACTATACTAAAATCCTCCTGAAATAGACCTCAACTACCACATTTCCGCTTACACCAAACCAATACCAACATTCAATTCAGCAGAGCTTCTTATTACTTTCCTAACATTAAATAATTATAAATAAATATGTATTATTGTTCTTTACACCCCTCCTGGTGACAATAAAAAAATCATGCATTTACAGGAGGAAGCATGCCAATGGCCATTGGCAACAGGCAGTGATGCAAATTAAAAATAAAATAACTTTTTTTTTTTATCCCGATCTCCGGGGTTTAACCGTAGCGCAGCACCGCGCAAACACGCTGCTCTCTAAAAAGCAGAAAATGAAGATCCACAAATGTGGATTTTATAGCTAAAATGAATTTACAATGCAAGAAAATGGCAGGCTGAAGACAACATGGCCACCAAGTAAGGGGGGAAGCTCAGTCTAAGAGATGTAACTAAGCATTAGTAGGCAATCCTATGCAAATGAGAGTTATGATAGTGAATCGCAAGTTTACATAGCAAATGAGCACAGTCAGTGGAGTGTAGGAGTAGGATAATGGGAGTAACAGAGTAGAAGATAGGTGACATCACGAGGAAGGTATGTATGAAAGGAGTGACGCTCATTGGAGCAGAGTGACATGTGTCAGCTTACATTTACATAACAGTGAAAGAGGTGTGTCAACAGGTAGGCCAGGTAAAGTCAAGAAATCGAAAGTGTATGTTGTGGATAACACCAAAGTTTCTTGCTGAGTGTACATGCGCATGTGTGCGCACCAGTAAACCCAAGTAAGACAGTGTGCGCGCGTGTAACCATGTGTGCATGCGTGTAGGCTTGAGTAAGCATATGTAAGGCTGTGTAAACAGTTGTAAGTGCGTTTGCGCCAGTGTGCACGCATTTTAACAAGAATATGCAAGTTTTAGTCTGTGTAAGCATGTGTGCGCATGTGTGAGCTGGTGTGTGTGTGTTTGCACTTGTTTGAACGGCGCTGCCCCCTGAGGAAACAGAAAGGGAAAAGGAAGCACAACAAATAGTAGGAAGTTAACCAGGGAGTACTAGCAGAGCTAGCAGGTGAAAACAATCAGAATCAGCCAATTACACAGGCATTACTCTAGCCTAGCCCAGCCCAGCACTTAAAACTCAGCAAAAAACATTCCAGTATGTTTTTCTCAGACACACTGCAACACTGCAGTAAGCTAATAGAAGTGAAAACTGAAAAAGCTTTACTGAGACAAAGAAATGTTAGGGGCTGCCATTGCTGTCATAAGGCAACATATGCAACATGCTGAGGGTGGTGACAATGCAAATGTTGCTGAGCAACCCACATTGAGGAGACGGAGAAGAGTGTACAGACCCAGGGTAACCTACCAGGGGCTACATGAGCTAGAGATAGTGGAGCGCTATAGAATGGACAGAGAGCTCCTGCAGCAAATTGTTGAGCTGTGCAGGCCATGCCTCACACACAGAACCAACAGTGGGCCACCCATCCCAGTGGAAACCAAGGTATGTGTTGGCCTAAGAATATTAGCAACAGGTACCTTCCAAAGACCAACTGGCAATATGATGGGGATTTCACAGGCATCAGCATCTAGGGTACTGCACCAGTTCCTGAATACCATGGCAGCACATGTCGGTGATCATGTATATTTCCCCAATTCCTGTGAGGTATTGGCCAGCAATATCCATCTCTTCCAGCAAACAGCTGAATACCCTGAGGTAGTGGGTGCAATAGACTGCACGCACATTCGCATCAAAGCACCAGCCGGTGAGCGGGGTAGGGTCTACTATAACCACAAGGGTTACCCCTCCATCAACTGCCAGGTCGTGTGTGATAACCAGGGCATAATAATTAATGTGTGTGCTGGCTGCCCTGGAAGCTACCATGACTCCCATATCTGGCATCTGACACAGCTGTACCAGACATTTGACAATGGGTATATCCCTCATGGTCACCTACTGGGGGATGCTGGATATGCACTTGAGCCGTGGCTGATGACACCCATCAGAAATGCACACACACCTGAACAGGAACACCATAATGAGGCACACGCACAAACACGTAATCGAGCGTGTGTTTGGGCTGCTCAAGTCACGGTCCTGGTGCCTGGACACATCTGGTGGAGCCTTGCAGTACTCACCAACTACATGTACCCAAATAGTCATGGTATGTGCTATGCTACACAATATGATCCTGCGAAAACAGCTGCGGCAGGAGCAGCATAGGGCCGGGCACAACAGCCCCGCAACATTGCCAAGGCCATCACAGGCAGAGCGTGACTCGGAGGAGGAACAACCTGAGCCTGCCCCAGTAGGCAGAAGGAGGTGTGCCTAGTATGCTTTGGACTTGGCAAAGAGGCAACGCATAGCATATACACTGGCTGAGTAGGAACCCTGGAAATTATACCTCTCTCTGACTCGCACATATAGTAAAAGCGATGCCTAACTTGACACTACCTGTTAACAAACATGTATAGGGAGTGTAAAATGTGCATCCGACATAGGCAGCCCTGCAGCACCACCTAAGGCATGATTGCTATGTGTTAAGCAATGTAAAGCACTGCTAAACAGCTCTCACCACTATTTAGTATATATGAACAAAATTGCACACACTATGTAGCACAACAACAGGCAATGTTCAGCAATATTGTGCACTGTCCAGCAATGTTGGCCAACATTGAGCAATGTTGTGCAAGTCTGGTCAAATGTGGGTATAGTTCATCAAAAGCAGGTTAACAAGTTCATATTTGCTTCACTATTCTTGAAGCCATCTGTTCTGCCATGTATGAAAATATGAAGCAGTGACAGTCCTCGAACCCAGGATACAGTGCACTATAGTCAGAGAACAGAACCACTAAACCATGATAGTATGTTAATGGTCAGCTTGCATGAAAAAATGTTGATAAGTCAATGCTAAGTATCTAATGGAAACCTTGCATGCATAGTATAATCCCTGTTGAGTCAAGACACAAAGGTGAGGCCTGCAGTAATAATAAAACCTGATATTCAACACACATATAGTATAAATGTTAATATTGGTAATGTTTACACACATCAACAAATGTAGTGGACCTCAGACAGCAACATACTGCAAGGTCGCACTGGGCATGCTCACACACTTGAAACTATGAGACAAATGTCAGGCAACAAAACACTGAAAGTCTGAACTGGGCATGCTCACACACTTAGGTAAAGTTTGAGTACAGCAGTGCACCACACATATCCCACAGTTGCAAGTGTCAACCCAGGAACCTCTCACTATTCACCAATCCACCGTGTGCACACAGTGATATGACAACAGACACAATATAAAATAGTGAAATACTGTCACAATCAAATATGTAATGCAGAAACCTAGGTTGTTCATAGGAAGTGGTAAAGCAAAGAAGAAACAAAACCTGCAATCAGTACCATCACTGAACAATGTGCATCCTGAACATTAGCATAGGTTCAGAGGTTGACACTAGGCTATCTGCCCTAGGGTATGTAGAAGCCTAGCCACAGTATGTTTGTAGTCTGCAATCACGCTAGATCAGTAGACTGTACCTGTCAATAGTAGGTAACACAAGATATCTCACATATGTTCATGTCATTCTGCCTCTGTCTAGCAAGGACCCATAACATATCCCAGGGCTAAACATACGATCACCTGTCCACCTGTGAAGATGTCACCTGTAGGTGTTCAGAGTGGGTCTGTGCATATGTGGTACTGTGATCACATTCCCGAGTGAGTGGAGACTCTGTGATGGTAATATGCCCCTCCAGCATGTCCTATTAATGCCATTGCTCATGTACCTGTCCCTGGAGCATGTAGCTGTAAGAGACTTTGATATCCTCATGTGGAGCCTGTCCATCAATGCTGTGATGGACATGGCATCAAAGAAAAGGCACAGACTGCATCCAAGTAGGCAGTAAGCAACTGAGGAGAGCTGGGGCTACCATAGCCAAACTGTGCATACCATCTGTGTGAGTCCCTAGATCCACTTGGTATGTAAATCAGTGTACATTCCAGTTGCTGCAGGTGTTGGGTAAGGTACATCCGAAATGGGCCATTGTATCCAAGCATGTGCCAGATAACTACAGGGACACAATGACCCTACCTGATCTGGATGTAAACTGTATGGGATAAGGTTGCCTAAATAGAAGGTGTGTCCAACAACATTGGAAACGTGAATGTCAAAAGCAAGAGTACTAACTATTCATGTCCACAAATCACAAACCACACAAACTATACGTGATGTATCATCACCTATGTGGTAATGTGTGTGCACGATGTTACTACCAAAGGTGATGACTATGCATCTAAAGTAAGGTAACTGTAGGCCATGGCTCTGGCACCCGTCAGCCATCTCTGTGAGACCCTTTCTGAGGATGCCTGTGCCAGCTGTGGAGTCGAATATGGCACACAGTTTGTAGCCATCTGCAAACACAGTCATCCATATTCCCCCTGTGTTAGCCAGTATGCATCAGAAATATATACATAACAAGAGAGGTCCCAGGACTGAGCCCTGTGGGATGCCACATGTAACTGGTGTATAGTCAGACATGGCACCTGCAATACTGACCATGTGTGTGCTATCCATGATCCGGTTAGCAATCCAGATTGTGACATATGTGTAGATTTTGAATCCGGTGATCTAATGTGTAAAGGTCAAGTGGGGTATTGTGTAGAAGTGGTGTGCGAGCTCCAGGTAGGTTGTGTGGACAACCCTGTGTACATCTATGGACCTGTTAACAGTTTAAAGACATCAAACATCTGCAAGAGGCAAGATATGCCCCCCAAAACACAAAATTGTGTAGGATCCAGTGTCTGTAGGTTCACAATGTGTATGTGTATGTGTTCCATGGTGATACACTCCATAGCATAAGAGACCAGGGTAGTTAGGCATATATTGTGATAATGTCCAGGGTCCCTTGTGGCACCAGCACTGTGTAGCAGGTACACCATAGCTGTACGCCATTCCATGGGTACACATCCTGTAGTAACTGTGATATTGAACAGTGACATAATGTGAGTGTGAAGTTTGTCATGAATCCCGTGTATGCCACAGTCTGGGACACTATCTGGTCCCACTGATGCTGTGTTGTCTTCTATAGAGAGGGCAGCACACACATGTTCATCTATGATGTCAGGAAGGCTACACCCTGTTGTGATGGACATGTGCACTGCAGGTGGGATGGTGGGGAAACATTCCCACTGAACCTGTTGTCCAGAATGTTCACAATGTCAGTGGGTTCACTGTATCATTTGTAATTATGCAGTAACTCACAGCATATCTGTGAGTTCCCACCCAGGTCTCTGACATAACTAAATAAGGCCGTGTGATTGTCCACAGTGTCTGTTGCAAGTGCCGGTTAGAAGTGGGCCTTAGATGAATCAACAACTGATCGTAGCTATACCATAGTACTGATCAGAGATGCCTTCCAGATTGTGATTGTGCTCCATAATGTAGTGGTCTCCTCCTGTGCATGTACAGCTCAGTAATGGCCGTGGTCCAGTAAACAGGTCCCCTGCCTTTGGAGAAGTGAGTCTTGTAGTTATCTGGGATAGCATGATCCATGAATTCCAGTAGTTGTCCATAGAATGTGCTTGTAAAGTATGTAGTTGTCTGAGCCATAATTAACACTGTCCCAGGGTCATTGAGGGATACTACCTCAGTTTGTACAAGTGTGATGTTTGCTCATGAGAAATATGTCACTGAGATCACATAGGATGTGTGTGTGTATGGGATATGTATGTATAGTGAGATGAATGTATGTTCTGACCTTAACAGTTACAGGTATACCTCTGTTGTGGAACATAGAGTCCCCATGTGTGTGATAATCAGGTACCACATGTATAACCCCCTGTGGGTGTGGTGACCAGGTCTGCCCTAGCATTTGAGTGTAACAATCTTAGCAACTGTTGTACGAGGGTGTCACTGCATGAGTAGTATACCCAGTCAATGTTTGTGTATTTGAAGTCACACAATATAATGGTGTTTGGTGAGACTTTCACATTCCCCAGTGTTCCCAGGAATAATGATTGTTGTGCCCATGTTTGGGAGTGTGGTCAGTAACAGTCTACAAACTGAAATGCAATTTTGACCACTCTCAGTTGCACATGTACGTTCCCCAATGGTTTGTGTACTGCTACCAACCTGGAGGTGTGTGTATGAATGATGTATATGGAATCCCCCCCTATAGTTGTTGTCCAGACTGAGTCCTGTGTCTGAAAACCATGGTATGACATAAAACATGTTAGTGCTGCTGTGCTTTCGTGAGTCGACAGATGCCATACTGATGTGAGTCCTGAGTGCATGCATTCTGAGGGTTAGACATCAGTTGGTGAGCACCATCACTCTCCATTTCATGTACCCTGTAACGTCTATGGCTGTGGTTATGTCATCTGACCCTCGCTTCAAACAGCCACTATGTGTGTGTCAAGAGCCTAAGGCAGTCTGTGAAAGCCTAGGGGTGACAGCTGCATGGCGTCCATAGCGAATGTACATGGCATGTTGAGCATGCAATCCCAGGCTGACAGAAACTGGATCCCCTGTGAATGACAACAATATGTTAGGCAACTGCTAAAACTGATCATGTCATCTGTATACTGTGACATAGCACTTGGTGAGGGTAAGATGCTACACAAGGTCAGGGTCATACTGTCCTGGCCTACATGATCAGAGAGCCCCTCTAATCTCTTGTCATGTAGTCCAGGGAGGAACGTCTGAGGGTCTACACACTGGAATGCTCAATGATGGAGCCATATTTGTACTTACAGTGGACTGACAACAGTGCATGTGTCATGTGGCATATCCTGGCACCTGAAACACAGCACAAAGTGACCTTCACCATGTTCAGCCTGGTGAGTGGGATGTCAGTGTGACTGACAATTACACTCACCTAATACAGTTGTATGAGGTGTGTTGTGTAGGCCTAAGGGCAGTGACTGTGTGGCACAATGACTTTGTGAACTATGTGATGATATGTGTGTATGGTTGTGTGTTAGCAGTCATTTGTGTGTCTGCTTTTGATGTCTCAGCTGCTTAGGCAGAGTACAGTTAGATGCTCCAAGTATGTCATTGTGTGTCAATGTATATGGTTTGCTGTTGTCATAGGTGCATGTGTGACTGTATTTGTGGTGTGTGTGGTTACCTTCACCACCCAATAGACTGTGCCAGTCATGGCTTGGGAGAGCTCAGCCTCCTGTCTGTCTATACAGTTGCACCTCTCACAGACAACTGAGTTTGTTGGTAGGAGGACAGTGTTACCTGTGTACATAAGGCAGTTGTAACAATGCATCAGAATTCCATTATGCACCAGCTGTACTGGAGAGTACACACAAAACCGACCTTTGGACATGCCAGGATATGATGATGACATACACTGTCGACTGATCACAAAGGATCAGTAGAGTGTCAAGTGTGTAAAAGAGTATAACAGGGTTTTAGTGTTCAGGTTTGTTGTTGCTGTGGAAAGATCATCTGCAAAGGAGTACAGACAGAAACATTACACCTCCTTTAGCTAGGTGAGAAATATCGATGTACAGTCATATATGTCCTCAGTCAGGGTCAACTGTATCTGACTGACAATGTCAACATCCTGTCAGACAGGCCTTTGCCAAGTGTGATGATGTCAGCATCCTACAAATCGAGCTTTGGAAAAGAATGTTCCCAGTAAAGCAAATAGTGTGTTGTGTTAATGCATATCTCACTAGTGTCATAACATAGTCAGGTAGGGGTTTGAGTACTGCAAACACTGAGTGTGTGTGTGTGTGTGTGTGTGTGTGTGTGTGTGTGTGTGTGTGTGTGTGTGTGTGTGTGTGTGTGTGTGTGTGTGTGTGTGTGTGCGTGCCAGAGATGGCCAATGCAGTGTGGGTTTTGCTTTTACTACGGTATGACATATGTTTCAAACAGTATGTGCATTGCACACATTGGGTATCTGCATGTCAAATAGATTTGTGTACATGTGACCTCAATCAGTACATAGGTGTGAAGCCTGCATACTACATGAATACATGTGTAACCTTCGACAGATTGTGCCGCTGCTTCTCAGATCATAGGCCACATATGTATGTCTGCATCAAGACCGGCCAATATAGTGACCCGTGGCCAAGGACATCCCTGCCATCCACATCCATGACATGTACTGTAGAGTACTGTGAGTGAGGGTAATTGCTGGGTTATTTGTCAGACATGTTAATACACAACAATGACTGGCAATAATGGACAGTCATGATAGGTGTGCACTAGCCCTGTGGATATGCATGCAGGCCCCTAATGTGTTATGTGAAACACCGAGGGACCCCGCGATGACTATGGATATGTGGATACCAAGGGACAGATGACGTAACACGTGTCTGTCTGTACACATTGGTACCCAACATACGTGTTCAGGGCTACCACCTATGTGGTACTGTCGGGATAGTATGTATATTAAATGTGGATGACCATGCCATAGATGGCGTACTGCTATACAGCATGTATTGGACAACAAGTATCTGTCTGTATGATACCCTTGTGTAGGATATGCGTCCCATCTGGGGAATGCAGTGTAGGCCAATGCATGCATTACCAGATGTGGATGGACATATCCCTAGTATGTTTGCATGTACTGAAGAGGGCTTTATGCCACTCATGTGTGGTCCCAGGAATGTGTGGCGGTCAATACCACTGGTTACTGTCATAGTATAGTACTGGAAGGATCCAACTGTTACTGAGTTCCCTACAACTGTGAGTCATTTGTCAGGACATCATCTAATGATTGGTTATAGTCATGCTGTTGAGGTGGTGTATACTGCCAGACTGCAGATCATTGACAGATATCAATGGTATCACCCACAGCATAGTGCTAACCCATGTCATACAGACATGTGTACCCATGTTAGTACATATCTGTAGTAGAATGCATACTGGCCATTGAAAGATATCATGAGATGTTAACAATGTGTAGAACAGGGTATGTCACACATCCCATGTGTCCACTATGCACGTACATGCAGACAGTGCGCACACACCATGTTCACAGATGTACATCTGCTAATTTGTAATGCACACATCACACACGTACTGTCCACTCACTAACACATGCTGTCAACACTGTACACTTCATCCAAGTGGCACATGGATGGACAATACATACTCAGACCTAACACTGGTGTAAACAATGCTACAATGACTATCAGAGCTGTGATGCATAATGCCTGCTCAGATATACGTACAAGGATATCAGTACACCTTCCTGTTGGCAAATTGTTACTATTGCTACACTGCTATTATGTCACCCTGTGTATCAGAACCATGTTAGCCTATTCCTGCATCAATGTGACAGATGACAGGAGATGGCACAGGTGTCATCATATGCACAGGGTGTGTTGTAGGTTTGCCAGAGCCCGACATTGACACATCCAATTGGCATGTCTGTGTGTGTGTGTGTGTGTGTGTGTGTGTGTGTGTGTGTGTGTGTGTGTGTGTGTGTGTGTGTGTGTGTGTGAGGGACAACAGTACTGCATGGGCCAATATTGATGTAATGTGTGCATGTATGTGTGAGCCCTAGTTGTATGGTAAATGTGTGTGTGTGTCTGCATGCACACAATTCCACCATGTGGCTGCCATATACTGGCAGTTGTGGGACAGCCACAGACTGTACCTGTTAGGCCATATAGATCACTGCCTCCGGCCATGGACACCATACCTGTGCCTAGCAGGAGTGCTATGGGCAGTATCGGGTACCAACCCTGACTGGGTGTTATCATCAGAGGCAGAGGTATGATGACTGGACCCATGTCCCTGCTGGGACTGGCCAGCACCATGTGCACGTGGTCTAGCAGGACAGTGAATGGACAGGCCAACCCCAGCATTGTTGGGGCTGGTAATGCCACTACGGGAGCGGCTGTGATCTATGGTCTGCCCGTGACAAATGCCAGCTGATGCTGTTGCTGGCATGTGTCCCCGTCGGCCTCTCATCCTTCCTGCATGGTCCTGGCTCATGGCTAACACATTGTGGAGGACATCTAATGTCTCCCTCCAATGGCTATCAATGACCTCGGTGTAATTCCAGATGGCACCGGCAAGGTCACGGATGCTGTCATTGATAGCAGTGTAATTGGCCCTCTGCACCCTTAGTCCTTGTCGGGTGTACCGTTCCATACGTGCCTGTGCCTGCATTGCAGCCCAGAACATACTGGAGGTTGTAATACCTCCGGAGGCATGTCTGCCAGAGGCAGTATGACCAGTGATGCTCCCCAGAGAACCCCTGGACATCCGCCTATGTGGTGCAGTTCCAGTAATCTGGCTATGGCTGCTGTGAGGGGATGCACGTGCCATAGGTACCACACTCTCCTGGTCAATGCCAACTGTAAGCTGTCCCTCAGCTACGGCCATTGGTGAAGAGTGATGTATTGGCAGTATGAGTGTGCACGTAGATGGGTTTGAGCGCTGTGTACTGCCGATTGGTAGACCAACAACAAATTCTGTCAGACCTACCTGTGCCACAATACATGTCTCATCATCTCCACTATTAGTGGCGGTGACATCAGGTTCCCTGCTACACTCAGCCACGCCTAACACAGCAGCTGTGGGAGGAAGACAGGAAATGCACTTTATAATCTGTACATGATATTAGCACACATGCACACATGCACACATGCACACATGAACACATGCACACATGCACACATACACACATGAACACATGCCCACTTGCACACTTGCACACATGAACACATGAACACATGCACACATGCACACATGCACACATGCACACATGCACAGAAATACACTGATCACTACAGCAAATACACATGCACCAGCAATCCAACACATACACAATAGTGGGTGATGGTGGGTGACAGTATCTCAAGGCAAACAGTCACCACACACGTGTCAGCAGGCAGACCATGTGTTGCTCAACACAATGCAGTGCAAGTGTAGACAGCCCTTTCTAATGACATTATACATTGCTTTGATGCATGTGTGTAGTTGTGCAGTGATTGGCTACACCCTGGAACACAATGTGTACATGGACACTACATTGCTGTGCAAGTATTATCTGCTCTGCAATGTCATGTGCACCATCACTCAATGGTATACATACCATGGCTGCATGTGTCATCTGTGTGACACATAGACTGACATGTGTGATGACAGTGTCTGTGTCCATATCACATAATAGTGGGCACAGGTGTAGCAAATGTATGCAATGTACAGACATGGGATGAGTGGTGCACGTAGACGTGAAGGAATCCCAATGCACGGCATGGACATTGCACAGTGGTTATGGTGTGTGTGGGACATATTGCAGATATGTTGTTGCCAGCCATGACATGGCATGCTACATGACTGCAACATTAAACACCACATATACCAAATGTGTGTCATGTGACCTATACACCCAATAGCATTCCAGGACATATATATGACACTTTGTACAGATGGCGGCTGTTGTGCAAAATGTTTATACTAGCATATGTAAGCACACACACAACATGTTATGTATGGTGTGTATAGGTGCATATGTTTGCACACACAGAACAATGAGGTGCACAGCAACGACTGCTATGTATAGTACTGTGGGCACTGTAACTGGATGGGGTGCAGTATCATGTGCCATCATCATCATCATGCATCTTGTGGTCACTCACGGCTACTACTGTGTGACAGACCACTGCCTAGCATGCTGTACCTGAGCTGCAGTGCCGTGGATACGTTCACTATTACACAGCCACTTTGTACATGGGTGTATGAGGTGGCCAGTAGGGAGCATTGCCTAACATGGCTGTGTTATGTGTTGAAGACTGTTGCACAGCCCCATGATAGGCCTCTACCCCTGAGGTACATCATGTGTGTGTGGATGACATGTGGAATACTGACGTGTGACCTTACAATGGGTATCTGGTTATGCCATATGTAGCATGACTTTGTGTACTGCAGGTGATAAATGTCTTATGTTGTGTACAGGTGTTGCAACTATGCCTATCCAATGTGCAATACAGGGTTGCCACAACTGTGTGTCAATGCTCTGTGTATTGCATGTCATTGAGGGAGCTACTGACATTACTGAGCTGTGCAACGTCTCACAGCAAACATGCACGGCATGCATTTTGCGTAGGTGTGTTACGTGTACATGGCCTACACCTCAGCTATGATATGCATATTTCATTACCAACA
This sequence comes from Protopterus annectens, assembly GCF_019279795.1. NCBI lineage: Eukaryota > Metazoa > Chordata > Ceratodontiformes > Protopteridae > Protopterus > Protopterus annectens. The sequence continues at coordinate 339,318,951 of NC_056741.1, read as the reverse complement.
TTGCAGGTATAACGCACTCACCAGCATGGATCAGCTGCCCTGCTGTCACACCAGAGGGACCTATGAGAATATGAGACGGTTCATCAGTGGCCACAACTGTGGCATTGCTGCAGTGGGTATGCTAAACTGCAGTACAACAACAGTCAACAGTCCCAGGTGTAGGGATATTCTAGAAACTATCCGTATTGCACAACAGTAGGCAGCGGAACTGCTAAACTCACAGTACACATGTTACGTACACATAATCTAACGATACACTTAACTGTAGTCTACAGATAGGGCATATTACCTGCTTGCTCCAGGTGGATGTGCTGGGTGGCTCCGGCCTCCATTACAACACATGTCAGAGGTTGCCGTAGCTGTTGTCCAGGGCCACCATGCTTAGGAGCAGCTGCTCTGCTCTGGTGAGGAGGGGATGTATGGCCACCCCACCACCTGTGGCAAGCTGCTGTCTTTGGATATCAGACGCACACCACTGGACTTGTCTAATTAAATCACTGCAGTGATGGCGTACCTGCTCATATGTCCGGTTATGCATGCCTATGTCATTTACCTGACTAACAAGCTCCTGCCACAGTGTAGTCTGCTCCTGCTGGTGCTGGCTGGTTCTGCAGAACAGCATGGTGTACTGCTGCAAAAGGCTCTTGACTATCACTTCTTCCTCTTGTGCAGTGTAAGCTGGATTACATTGGTGAGCCATCTAGCTGAAAAAGATATGAACAATTTGTGTGAGAGTGTCCTGTAGCACACTTTACACCTTTACCCACAGATATCACTTTACTGACATATATACCATCCTATTGTCTGTCAGTGGTTACACACGTTCACTAACACTTGTTGGTTCTCAGGCCACAACTAACTAACACTGCCTGGCAGACTCTATATATCACATCACTATACAACAGTACCCGACACACTGTTTGTGATACATTGCACAACCTCAAGACAGGGGTGTATATCACACCAATGCACAAACAGAGATGTCATCCATTGCAATGGATGTAAAGTACAGGTACAGTAGTACCAATCAAACACCCTAGTCATTGATGCCATAGCCCTGCCTAACAGATGTGTCTAGTTGTTACTATAGGTGGCGTACTGCTGCAACAGACTATAGATGTTGCTGGATACACACGTCAACCCTGTAACACACATACATTTGCAGCCATTGTACAGGCATAATCACACACACATCAGGTAAGCATACAATGCACCACTGTATGCCAACACAGATGAGCATTACCTGTGTACCATATGGTGCTGTGTACCACTACTTACACACCCTTATGCCTGCAGTCTGTCCTCTGTGCAGACTACAGGAAACACACATGACAGTGTTTCCAAGCAATGTGAATGCACACCATACTGTGCTGTTTAGCCCTGCAGCTTCAGGTAGTACTACAGTTCATATTGGTGATGGATTCACCTGCAGTACCACTCACCAAGCATACATGTATTGCTTTAGCCTACAATGAGATACCACATTCATCAAGGGAGAACTACGTCACATCATATACCGTACTACTATGTCTGCCTAACAGTACATTACACATCAGTTGCTGTCCTCACAGCTAGGTTAGGCACTACCATGTCAGATTCAACATCACACTAAGCTATCACACATTTACACACCTTGCACACATTCAGCGTTATACTCATTCAACCTCACATAGCAGCTATTGTATTAAGAACATGTGTGAGTGCATAGTGTCATAGGTAGGTGATATGCTATTGGCCCTAGGGCCTACGGCAGCCTAGACATATGCTACCCTGGCCTTTGACACACATTTTTACATTTTACATTTTACATTTTACATTTGTTGACCGGGCTAGTCTAACTGGAGATATTTCCATTTTCAGTAGAGGCCCGGGGAGAAAAGCTCCACAGAGAATACATTAAGGCAAACATACTAGAGTTTAAAGAAAGTTTTAAAGGACAGAAACTAACAACTCTACAGTTACTCATTATTACTAGTGAGTTTAATACTGACTCACATAGTGACAGTCACAAAAAAAAATACTAATATAATTATAATATACTAAGTCTGATGAAGATAACTAAAAAAAAATAAATAATTACTACTACACACAGTTAAACTCAAAGACATCATATAAAGTTAAAAAATACTTTGAGAGATAATAATAAGATAGGAAGTGTAAGAAAGAGAGCTAAGAATATGAGTAATTAGAAGAGGTAGGTTGTAGGAAGGACAGCAAGTAAGATAGTTAGCAAGCAAAGAGAGCTAGAAGCCAGTCTATAAGCAAGGAATAATAGGAAAACAAGTGGCAGAAGAGGAGGAAAGCCAGGTGGATGATAGAAAAGTATGAAGTAGGAGATAGTAATGAAGTAGAGTCTAAGTAGTGGAAGGATTAATCAGGTTTACTACATGTGCACAGCCAGTGATTTTGGAAGTGAAGTTTAATGTTTAGTTTGAAAAGAGGTAATGATGCAATGGTTGTTATGTTACTAGGAAGTAGATTCCATTTTCTACCTACTGAATTGGTGAAAAGGAGTCCAGCAGTGTTATTTGATTTGGTGGAATTAGCCAATAGTTTACTGGAGGAGCGGAGAGAGCTAAGATTATTGTAGGGGATTATGAGTTGAGAGAGTATAGGGGTGTTTGTAGGATGGTACAGAATTTTATGGGCAATAGAGAGTTGTTGGGTTGCAAGATAGTTTTGGAATTCTGGCCAGCCTAGTAGTTTCAGGTTGAGACAGTGGTGTGTTCTGTAGGGGGTTCCTGTAGCGAAGCGAGCAATGTTATTATAGCAGGTAGTAAGTTTGGTAAGGTTGTTTTTATTGAGGTTGGTGAAAATGGGACAAGCATAGAGAAGAGAGGAAAGAAGATGGGAGTGAGCGATCCTAGTTCTAGAGGAGGGAGTTAGAAATGGTCTAATCCGATATAAAGATCCTACATGTACTTTAATTTCACTTGCCCCTGCCAACCTGAACTACAGAGGTGTTTCCTGGGGTGTATTAACAATCTCCCACACAATCATCAGGGGTATTTATAACAACTGCTAAGGAGAAGCCTTGTTTGCTATTGCTATGTGGTCTATTCTGGTGTATGGCATATCTCTGAGATGGGAACCTATCCCTCCAGCATGTGCTGTTTAGTGAGCTGACAAGGTTTAGGGCCCTAGAGCGTGTAACCCCGAGGGGTTGTGATATGTTGCCATGGTGGTTGTTACCCAGCTATGGGTGTGACATACCCCTGTATGTCCAGCAGAGGTCACCTCTGTGTGGCCAGTATGCAATACAGTGTAGTTGTAGTTTTGTGAGTCAGTCTGCATAGGACATCTGTTTGCTGACAGTATTACCCTTTGGGAGGTCTGTCTGTGGCCTGTTCACCTGGTGTAGTTTTCATGTGAAGTACATACCACACAGGGCATTGTGATGAGTAGAGGGGAACCCTACCCTATACTTCCATAGATGACACACCTGTTGTCATGACACAAACCACACAGACAGATTACAGGTGTAGTGTGGCACTGTCTTCATCACAGTGGAGGCTACTGTCCACCTGTGTCCCATGTTCCCTTATCGTACCTTCACTGTTAGGTAGATCTCTGCCTATGTGTTAGTTAATGGGTACACTGTTTTGGGAAGGTGGAATGGCACTGCAATATCAACACTTGTCTACAGTTGATGTCTTGTTCACCACACACCTGTTGCGGTACATATGACCCCGTGTCTTTATGTGTCTCTCTCTCTCTCTCTCACTCTAGTTGTATATGTATAGATATATATATATATATATATATATATATATATATATATATATATATATATATATATATATATATATATATATATATCTGTATATCTATATATATATATATATATATATATATATATATATATATATATTATGCATATGTCTATCTATACACATACATGTACACATCCATTGCTGTACACATGGATGTACATATAGACACATGTACAGTCCACCTTTCATGGTGGGGATCTCACTTATGCAACCATTGTGGGATGTACAGGTATGTGATTACATTGCACAGTGTTGTGCAGAATGTATGTTCATAGGTTCATAGGTTCATACTAGGCTATCTGCCCGAGGGCATTTACAAGCCTAGCCCATAGTTTGTGGCTTACGCCACCCCTTTAGTTTGGAGAAACTATGCCCATTATTTTGCTGTGCCTCTGTCGAGCAGTGACACTGAGGTAATCCCTGGGGTATATCTGCGATCTCCCATCCATTGGTCAAGATTCCTCTTTAACAAAGCCAGCGAGGTGCTCTGCCTCACATATACCGGGATTTTGTTCCACAGCATAGGGAGGGTCTTTGGGTGATGAATCTATCCTCCAGCACGTCCCTATTAATAACCAAGTCGAGGTTTAAGTCTCTCCCACCTTGTGGCTCTGAGGATCTAGATTTTTGAGGTGAAGCATGTTCATCAAATCTGGGTTTGACATGGCCTTGTATGTCAGGCACAAGTCACCTCTGAGCAAGCAAAGTTTACTAAATAGAGCTGGGAGTTCTTTTCATTCGCAGCATAAGACAGATTTTGAGACCCTTTATCCTTTTGGTGAGGAACTTTTGTGGCCTCTCCAGCTGCAAGTGTCGGGTCAGATACATTCAATGGGGCATTGTACTCAATCATTGGTCTGATGAGTGATGAGTATAGGGAGACTATGACCTCCTTGATCTAGATGTGAATCCCTTCATGATCAGGTGGGCAATGTAGAAGGTCTTCCTAACTACTTTAGCAACATGAGTGTCGAATGAAAGGTTACTGTCAACCTGGGTCGCCAGGTCCCTGATAACCTCAGTGGATTGCCGTAGCTAGGGGTACCCTTGTTTTTCCCGATAACACTATGAATTTCTTGGCATTTAACTTTAGGCTATGGCACCAGTTATCCATTTCTGTGAGACCCTTCTGAAGGATATCTGTGTTTGCTTGTACGGGCCCAGGACTGAGCCCTGTGGGACCAGCAACTCTGACCCTGTGGGTTCTGTCACTCAGTTAGTTTGCAACCCATCTTGTGATGTATGGGTTTACATTTAAGCTGATGAGTTTTTCATGATACCCGAGTGCCAGGTCGAGGTAGGCTGTATGGACTGCCTTCCTCATCAATGGCCTTGGTGACTGAAGCCAAACTGAGTTGGATCTAGAAGGTCTTCTAACTACTTTATGCAACATGAGTGTCGAATGAAAGGTTACTGTCAACCTGGGTCGCCAGGTCCCTGATAACTTCTTCTGTGCTCAGTGGATTGCCACCTATATGGTAGCTAGGGTACCCTTGTTTTTCCGAAGGGTATGACTATGAATTTCTTGGCATTTAACTTTAGGCCATGGCTCTGGCACCAGTTATCCATTTCTGTGAGACCCTTCTGAAGGATATCTGTGTCAGATGTGTTTTCAAACTACTGCGCCCAGTTTGCAGTCATCTGCAAACTTTGTCGTCAGCCATAACCCTCCTGTGTTTGCTTGTACTTGGAAAAGTAGATGCCGAACAAAGAGTGGGCCCAGGACTGAGCCTGTGGGACACCACTTGTGACAGGCTTTGAGTCTGACATGGCCAGCAACTCTGACCCTGTGGGTTCTGTCACTCAGTTAGTTTGCAACCCATCTTGCTTGTATGGGTTTACATTTAAGCTGATGAGTTTTTCAATGATCCGAGTGGGGTATTGTATCTCCAGGCCTTTGCCAGGTCGAGGTAGGCTGTATGGACTGCCTTTCCCTCATCAATGGCCTTGGTGACTGTTTAGAAAAAGTCAACCAAGTTTAAAAGGCATGATCTGCCTTTGACAAAGCCAAACTGAGTTGGATCCAAAGTCTGCAAATTCCCTATGTCTTTATTTATGAGATCCATTATGATCCTCTCCATGGCTTTGCAGATAAGGCTTGTGGGTGTCCTCAGCCCTTGTAGCATTAGCAGGCCTCACTGTCTATAATACATCAGATCTGACAAATCTGTCCCACAGCATTTAACCACCACATGACATATATCAACACTACCACAGCTGGCCTTAGGCATAGGCCTACTGGGCGGCCAACTAGGGCGCCGCTCTAGCAGGGTTGCTTTTCCACTATTTATGTAGACACAAGGATGGGGGCACCAGGAAATGTGGTGGGGGCACCATGGGGCCCTTTTGCCTAGGGCACCAGTTTACCTAAATCCACTCCACCACACTGCATGTTGTCTTTTAGGCCACACACTACAACTTACATGGATATATGCACATATCAACATTCACTGACAGATAGCTGTCCAGCACTCACTAACAGTTGCAGTATGTCCCCTGCCCTATGCACATGTGCAGATACAGATAGGTACATACTGCTGCCACACATGGATGATTTGCAGTGTGTGGAGTACTCTTTGGGAACATCTACAACATGCCAACACATACATTTGAGTTACATACCTTACATTTGTATTTACCTACTCCATGTGATATGGTTTTGTATCTTTTTTTGGCTGGTTTGATATGGGTATTTGCCCCTATTTCACCTTCATTTTTTTTTTTTTTGGCTGGTTTGCTTTGGGTATTTGCCCTCTATTTCACCTTCATTTTTTTTTGGCTGGTTTTCTTTGGGTTTTTGCCCTCTATTTCAGCTTCAGTCTCTGTTTCTGTCTCTCTCACTTTCTGTCTCATGACACCTGCAATGATATAATTGCATGTGTGGACTGTAGGTACAGCCTGCTTTTCTAGGTATCTGCACTTGTGCATGTGACAGCCTCTGCACCAGTTGCTGCCTGCCATTCAGTAATTGCATGCAGCCTGCTGTTTGGTGATTGCATTTCTCAATGTGATTGCAGCCCACTGCTATAAAATGCTAGGTTAGGTAGGTGTAGCCCTTTCAGATTTCAAAGGTGGGGCCCATTCTTGTTTGCTCTGGACACCGTTGTGTCAGTCTGAAGGTTGTTATTTGTCTCTTATCTGATGCTAGGGTTGTAGCCAGTTATGTGCATGTTGTACTCATACCTGCATGTTGCTGCTTCCAGTACACACATCTCAGTATAGACATGTACGCACCCCTCCAAATGCTAACACAGGATACATGGGAGTATGTACATTTTTCTCACTTACACAATTAACTGCCATACAAATGTGGTTATTGCACTATATTCCTGTGGCCAGTGTTTATCCTGGTCTGATACTGTGTGGTGTTTGTAAGGTGCTACTGTAACATTATTCCCTGCTAGGATGGCTGGTTCCCCTTTCACAGTCATGTCATGCAATTCCACAACCACTGCTGGTAAAGACACACAGAAAAGGGTTTGTGTTATACCATTCCTAATTTCCATTTACATTCCCTCATTGTAATGCATGATATATTTATTTCAGAACCAAGTTATTTGTATATCTGCTGTGGCTTAGTGGTAATTCGTGCAGTCTATTGTGTCAATGGTCTGGGGTTCGAGACTGGCAGAGGTTTATTATTTTGCTGCTCAGCAGAGCAAGGGCCCTGCCATAGAGTGACTAAGGCACTTTTAAGAAGTGATAAGTGGGTTTGCATGGGTTTGTGCGATGCTTAGCTACGCTTAGCTAAGCGCACACATGCGCACACTAGCTTAATCCCGCTTACTACTGCTTAAAAGTGCTTACTCCCGCTAACCCCATGCTAATTTCTTTTAAAGAAAAGAAAATGGGGAGATAGGAAAGTGGTGAAAAAGGGAGCACAGAGAGGGAAAGACAGTAGGAAAACAAGCTCGGGATGTGCAGGAAGGGTGTAGGGAAGGCCATAGCTGCCCATTTCTTTAACAGCAACAGCTGTGCATATATTGAAAATTTGGAGTGAAATTTGAAACCTTTCACCCCTGAGAGAGGGGTGAGGACAACATAGTTTGCTGCACTGCCAATTAGAATTATCAGTGTACATGTCCAATGGACATGTGTGTGAAATGGGAAGCTATGTATGGGGCGTAATTTTTTTTCGGGTACAGATTGCCCTTTTTTTTTTTTCAGGGGAGAGTGGTAAGTGAGGTAGAGGAAGTAGGTATATTTGGGGAGGTAAATTGGGTAGGTAAACAGACAAAACAAACAAGATGCATACAGGGGCAGAGTATGACACATGGGGTGGGTAAACACAATTGACGGGGACGGATGTTTGGAAATCGCAAGCCCATGAGCCCACAGATGGTAACAGTGGGACTGATATCGCCACCCATGGGCAGTCACCATTGGACCTTCACAGACCCGAGGGTCACTGTGCTGGGGGCTGCATAGGAGGGGCAGGCTCACCCATGAGTCGCGCCACTCTCACCTCAAGCTTGCATAGGGGATCAGCGACTAAACGCTGGATCTCCCTACACACCACAACCCGCACCCTTCGGAAGGTGATAGGAGGCCCTTCTCTGCCCACGCTTCCAGGGGGGACGAGCCCCATCCCCTGCAGTGCTTCCACCCGAAGGTGGCACAGGACCTTTGGAGGAGGGTGGCCCGGGCTGGGCACCAGACCTGCTGGTGCCAGGTGCAACTACCATCTGAGGTGGGACCGGTGGGTCTGCTGGGACCTGCCTTCCCATACGTTCTGTGATTAGGTGTGTTTAATTACAACATAGACAACAGCATTCCAAGTTAGTTGTAACAGCATGCAGTAATATTCCCATTAACCCAACACACCAGGGTTACAGCAGTTGAACAGCAAGCATAACACATGCATGTATTGAACAACAGTGGACATTCCAACAGCATGCAGGGATGACTGGTGGCAACAGGCCACCAAGATTGTGGTGTTTTAACAGGGGACATGCATCAAAGTAGGTGCAGATTTAAATAACAATAGGACATATGTCCCAACAAGTGTTATGAGATTACACATACCCACTGAGGTGTGGAATTGCATTGTTTATGCACATGGAGTAGGGTGTAAAACGAAACCTCCATTAACATCTTATTAGTACTTTAACTGTACACTACATTCCTACTGACTGCAGGTGCATATCCCCTACATGTATTCTTACACTGAGCAACATGCATTTGATTGTGTTATGGGTTTTGCTACTTCATGATATACCTGGCCTATATTTGACATGGTAACTGTCCAGGATGCAGATGTTACTACTACATACTTGCATTAAATTGACTTGTTTATGTATGTACACATCTGGATGTGTTCACATGGCTTTTTCACTTGTTTTCTACACAAACCAACTTTTCAGGTAACACACTTAAGTTTCTGGGGAACACCTTGATAGTCAACCTGTGTGCCAGATTTACCTATGCATGTCAGCCATTTCACAACTGTTTAGGACTGTTGCGTACTTCACAGCTGCTGGCACTTCCTTCATCCACTTTATATGGGACTGCACTACTGGGGGTTGTCAGCACTTACTACAGCAGAGTAACATTTCTTCACTGCAAGGGTTCAACAACATTTCTGAGTAACTGGCACATACACACTGCAAGTATTATACCTTTCTTATTTACATTAAAACTCTTTTGTACAGGCTCTCTCCTGTATTTGACATTACACTGCATACAGTAGACATATTCAGGAAATATTATACCTTTATTTATAGGTTATAAGACTGTTTTACAGGCTCACTCATGTTTTATCTATGACAGTGCATGCAGAGATAGTATTCCAGACATGTTTTTGCTTTATTCATGGGTTACTACATTCTATTCTTGCCTATCAGACTTATGATATGTAACAGTACATGCAGATGATTTATTCAGGGAATGAATGTTTTATACTTCACAGCTACTGCCACTTCCTTCATCCACTTCCTTTGGGACTGCACAACTGTGGGTTGACAGCACCTAATACAACAGTACTATTTATTATTGCAAGGGTACAACAACATTTCAAAGTAAGTAACACAGACACACTCCAAATTTTATACCTTTATTAATTACATTGAAAACTCTTTTCTACAGGCTCTCTCCTTTACTTGTTATTACAGTGCATACGAAAGACATATTCAGGACATATTATACCTTTCTTGATGGGTTACAACACTCTTTTGCAGGCCTGCTCACTTATATGTTATGTCAATACATGCAGGGATAGTATTCCAGAATTATTTTAGCTTGATTGGTGGGTTAGTACACTCGATTTCTGGCTCACTGACATTTGTTATATAACAGTACATGCAGAGGATTTAATCAGGACATTTTATTGCTGTATTATTGGGCTTTAACACTTTTCTCATGCTCACTCACATATATCATGTAACAATACATGCAGAATATTTACTAACCTGCCTGGTGGCGCAGCCTTAGCAGCATATCTGCATGGGCTTGCTGATTCATAGCGCGTGCACCTGCAGCTGTGGAGTAAATAAAGGGATATTGAGAAATACCTATCCATTATTTAGACTATATTAGCTTATCTTACATACTGCATTCCATGGCTACCTACTTAGTAGTGGGGCATCCCGCATTTGACGGGCCTCCTGGATCCACTGGTTCAGAAGGTCCTGATTCTGCCTCTTCAGGTCTGCATGGTGGTGACAGACCTGCTCACCAGTCTGAGGGATGCCTGTGGCACTGGTGAGTCCATGAGCCAACCGGTTCCAAGCCTCTGCCTTATACTCTTGTTCCTTGGAACTGGCCCTACAGGAGTCGAGTCTCATGCTGATGGACTAGGAGTCAAACCATATATCTTGACTCCTCGATGCCCCAGCGTTCCGCTTGAAAGCATGTACCCTCTCCAACACCAGACATTCTAACTGCAGATGGGAGCTACAATCAATTATGGCGAGTATTCCCGTCTATGCAGCTTAAATATGCCGTATTTCCCACACTTTTCTGTGATTGGCCGTTTTTGAATATTCTCGGCTGACTGCAGACATGCTTAGCAGTGGTTAAGCAAACATTTATCATTATATATAAGTTAACAGTGGATGTTTTCCTAAGCTGTCGTGGCTTAGTGGTTCAGTACTTTGATTATGGTGCACAGTGTCCTGGGTTCAAACTTTATCATTGCATTTTATTTTACTGCTGTCCAGACAAGTTAGGGGGCGTGGCTGTGTGTAAGCAACTTTGCTCTATGTTGCTCCACGTTGCCCGACGAGGTGCTGGTTGGCGTGGCTCGCACCTCCGCGCAAACTGATTGCGCTGGGTAAAGCGCTATTTAGCTTTGGGCAACTATTTTGTGCTGGGTAAAGTGCGATTTCGCTATGGGCAACTACATTGCGCTGGGTAAAGCGTGAGTTAGCTAGGGGCAACTACATTGCGCTGAGTGAAGCGCTGCTTAACTGCGGGAAATTTTATATTGGGATCCTTTAAAATATTTATTTTATTCTCTGATACACTGGCCATTTCACTGCTTTTTGGTTATGTTTAAACATATATATGTTGGGTATTATTCCATATACTGATTTAAAAAATAAATACGAAAGGGAGTGGTGGGACTCGAACCGTGATTGCCTCTTCTTTGTGCAAACACTCTACCATTACGCTATTGCTATTTCATGTGATTTACATAAACATTCTTACTTATGCTCTTCCATGTGAGAATTGCTGACTGTAGCTAAGCAATGGGCACACACGCGCACACACGCGCAAATACGGGCAGCTATTTTGGGTATTTAAAAAAATTTATGGTTATGCGTTTTAGATGTGTGATCGGGGTTTACATTATCAGGCAGTGAGGTGTTGGGTGCAGGGACATTTGAGCGGACTCGCTCTTGTTTATTTACTTTGTTTTTAAACACTTGCAGGGATGTGGACATTTGGACTGCTCCGCAGTCGACACGCCCCCTGCTTTCTTACACGGTCTGTGTAAGACTAACAGTTGGGTCAGCATGCCTTCATGCATATTCATGGCACGCTGACGTCATACCGTTCAACTGCAGCCTCCGAGTAAGACTTATTAAGTCTTACACGAAGGATTCGTGAATCCGGGGGTATGTCTATCAATTTCTCTCCCCAGCTTTGTCTTTAAATATACTATGAGCTTGCTTTTCTCTCACTTTGTATTGAAATTCCTGTTTATATTATACTAACTTACCTTTAATTTCTCTATAGATTGGAAACAAATTCTCTAACTATTAAGTCATTGTCATATAACTTGTATCTATTATTAACCAATGTTTTCATATTACAGCATGTCTAATTTGGCATAATTATTTGAGCTGTAGTTGTTCTTTTGTATTATTTTTAAAGATTGTAAAATTATTGTGCTTAAAATGTTTTGTAATACCGTGGAGCCCGGGCCTCCACTGAAAATGGTCTCCTACCCAGTTGGACTTTCCCAGTAATCAAATGTCAATAAATAAATAAAGTCACAGCATATATTATCTAGATGATCGATGTGTTAAGGAAACATGGCTACAAAAAGTATTCATCACAATAGAGACAGAAAAGTGTATCACAGATGACTAGACACTACGTATTCCAGTGTAGATGTGCAGGAATAAAGGAAACATTCACAACTGTGGACAATACAGAGGTATAAAACATCTGTCACACTACATGAAAGTGCTGAAGAGGGTGATTGTTAAACCAATGTGCAAAATAATACAAAGAAAAATGGGAGAAGAGCAGCTGAGACCCACATCAGGATGCTGCACAACCAACCAGTTGTGCGGTAATACAGACAGTGGAAAAGAAGCTTGAGAATGTCAAATAGTCCAACCAGACATTCCTAGACTTGGAGAAAAGACATAACAAGTTCCCAAGAAAGCTGATTTGGGCAGTCCTGTGATGGTTCAGTCCTGGAAACCGTGGTAAAATAAATGTGGGCTATGTGGAAGGACTAAATGAGAGAAGTACGAACAATGTTCCATCTCACAGAGGGGTTCCCAGTGGGAGGGGGTGGGCATCAGAGTTCAGTTCTGAGTCCACTGCTGTTCACAATGGTGATGGACTACATTAGCAAACAACTCAGTGGGGACAGATCAACAAAGCTGCTGTATGCAGATGATGTGAATCTATTAGCAGACTCTGAACAGGACCTTCAACAATTGACAGGGGACTAGAATGCGAAACTGAAACCAAACCATTATCATGGAAACAAATGGGGGAGATCAAAAGAAACTAAAAGTAATTTTGATAAATTTAGCAATTATAAGTTTACTCCTAGTTTTGACTTAAGAGTGCAGAGTTCATTTATTTGTATAGTCTGTGTATTTCAGTTTTACTTATGACAAGGTTTTGTAATGGCACTAGAACACTATATTCTTAGATGGCATTAACATGTCACTACAGTTCATACATTGTGCCTTCACAGTTTGACACTTCATACACTTTCCGACACTATGCATCATGGCAGTATAGCCCTATCTTTATTATTATTAAAAGGCCACGTGATGCCTAGCATGAGCTGGTGTGTCCTAACGTCTCTCTAGCAGAATTCTGCCTTGCATGAATCAATGTCAGTAGAACTTTCATAAAAGCATGACTTACATAAACAGAAAATGCAGTCATAAAATCATTCTACCTTAATATCTCACTGATTTCTGGCAGATATTTTTGCAAGAAGTATATACGGACATTACTGAAATAGCCTACTAGTTATGTTATAAAAGTAAATTGACTTGTAGTTAATTGTTGTCTTTTCCAGTCTGTTTTGGAAGAGGATTTCTAAAATAAATAATGCTATTCTGCAGAGACTTGTTTTACAACTAAAGCAGTAATTGCATTTAATTCTGAAATGAGTCTGTAATCAACATGACTGCTAAGCCCAATTAAATTCTGGCAAAGACAGACCAAATATATCAATATACATGAAAAGTGTATTCTCTAGAGAACACCTGGTATTCTGCAAACTGTCTTCTTTAAAGTGGTTTTATGCTCTTACCAAAGTGCATTTAACTCAAAGCAGCTAGCAAAATAGCAGATGACATATGGACAAATATATTTTTTCTTTTTAAATTAACACTTCCCTGTTGTGAATTATACATGTATATGGTTCATGCCTTACTTCAGCTGCTCTGTTGTGGAGTTGGTGTTCTAATTTAATAATGCAACCTGTAGTCACCTTCAGCTTAAAGCCTACAGTATTTGGAACCCTCCTGTCACAGGTTTTCCTGGCTGAAGGAAACAGTTTAGTGCTCCATTAGGTCTCATTCAAAACAGGTTAAGTTGTAAAATTCAAATGCAATAACCAGAGCCTCCTTTTGGGATTCTCCTTTCTCATAGATGCCTTTTACCTGTAATACCTGAATCTAGCAGAGTTGTCAAGAAAAATCATTAATGCATATAGACCTTACTTACGAAATATGTCTTTGTCAGAAATACAATGTATTTATGGTATCTTCTTATGTCAAAAGAAAGGAAAAGTAGCAGACTTGGCAAGAAGAAAGGAACAATCACTTGGAAAGGAAATAGTTAAATATTGTTAGAAGTCCTTGATCACACATGTGTAATGATCCACAGAACATGAAATAAGATGAAATAACTGAAATACAAAGGCATATTGTAGCTAGATTACTTCTACTAAATTAATTTGTTTGATTCTCAGTTGTGCCAGTGGTTTGCTGTGTCTCTGTGGCTCACATCAAAAAAGTACACCACCTTTTCTAGTTAAGTGGCAAAGTTAGTCACACAGTATGTAAAAGTTCACAAAAAGAGTCAAACTACATTAAACGTGCACTAACTCAAATGCAGCTGAAAACATTATAAATAAAGTAATAAAATAAAATGGTCACTTTATAGAACTTTAAGCCTCTAAGCAGCAGAAAAACAGACTAAAACTTGATAGGACCATAACCAGCTCTTCAAGGAAGAGCAAACCTGCTTGTGGACAGCTGCCATTAACAGGCTTTTCAATAAGAGGAACACATTGCTGTTTAAGAGTAAGAGGGAGCGAGCCATAAACTGGAAGCACTTCTTCCTCAGCTTAAACAAACAAAAATACTTAATGTGAAGTCCTGCAAAGCTAGCTACAAGTCCACATTAGCTTCCTCAACTAAGGACAACCATAAGAAATTCTTTAGTTACATTAATTACCTAAAAGGAAAGGCCCAGATTTGTGCCAAACTGGTAGTTAATGATACCACATATACTGAGCCTGTAGACATAGCTAACCTGTTGGCAGACAGGTTCTGTGAAAACTTAACTCCCTTGTCCCAACCACACGTATCCCATGACATCCCTACCACCTGTCCACTATCTTGCATCTCTAAAGAGCAGGTGGTGAACACCCTCTCTAAGGTCAAAAACACAGCATGTATGGGACCTGATAACATCCCTGGCTGCATCCTACATGGGCTCAAACAAGAATTAGTAGCACCATTGGGTACTCATTTTAGTCATAGCCTAAGCACTGGCTTCATCCCAGCTGAATGGAAAAAGGCCACCATTATCCCTTTGCACAAAGGTGGTGCTTCCACTGACCCCAGGAACTATAGTCCTATTAGTCTGACAAGCCTTATCTGCATGGCCATTGAGTGTATCATCATGGACCTTGTCAACAAAGATAAAGGTAATCTCCAAACTCTTGACCCTACCAGTTTGGATTTGTCAAAGGGAGATCATCCATGTTAGACCTGTTGGACTTTTTCAAGACAGTCACCAAGGCCCTTGATGACGGGAAATCTGTGCATACAGCCATTTAGCCAAGGCTTTTGGCACTGTCCCCCACTCAGGCATCATTGACAAATTCACCTTACTAGGTATCAACCCTTATATAATTAGATGGGTCACTAACTGGCTCACTGATAGAACCCATATAGTCAAAATAGGGGAATCCACCCAACACAGACCTGCAACCACTGGTGTTCCACAAGGATCAGTACTGGGACCTCTACTGTTTGGAATCTATTTCTCTGAAGTACAAACTAAAACTAAAGGTCTGTGGCTGACAAAGTTTGCTGATGATTGCAAATTGGGAGCGGTCATAGAATCTGTAAATGATTTCAACATCCTACAAAGGGATCTTACACAAACAAATGATTGGTGCCAAAGTCATGGCCTTAAACTCAATGCAAAAAAATGCATTTTCATCTCTTTTGGTAAGAGTGATGTTCCTGCTAACTACCACATCAATAACAACACCCTAAGTACACACTCAATGGTGAGAGACCTGGCACACAGGTTGACAGCAACCTTACCTTTGATCACCACATCTCCACAGTGGAAAGAAGAGCATTCTAGATTGCTCATCTCATAAGTAAGTGTATTACCTACAGAAAAAAAGAAGTTATAACCTCACTGAATCTTCCCTTATCAGGCCAATAATTGAGTACAATGCCCCTTTTGGTATGTATCTTTCCAAGCACCTGCAGCAACTGGAGACATCACAAATGTTCCTCACAAGAAAAATTCAAAGTCTTCAGTCTCTGCCTATTAGGATCTTCTGAAATCACTATCACTTTATTCTGCTTCATACAGACTACTCAGAGGCAATCTCTGTCTTGCATATAAGGCAATCTTTGACCCTGCTTTACTGGAAATGCTTCATATCCACAAGTCAAATGATACACGGGTTACTCGCTTGAAAGGCCTTAACCTGGTATGTGACATTAATAGAACCTGCTAGAGGGAGAGCTTTGTCTCCCAGAGGTTAACATGCCATTGGAACAGATTCTGACTTCATGTGAAGCAGAGCACCACATTGGCCCTCTTCAAACGCATTCTGGATGATTGGATGGGTAACTGTAAATTCACCATGGGAGTTCCATCTGTGTCCCTCTTAAAACTTGGTTATGCTTGAAAGGGCCCTAGGGTCATTAGCCTAATAACCTCCTATGATCCTATGATCCTAAGACCAACAAAAGTAAACAGCTTTATCACTATCAAAGTGGAATGGGCTTTATTAATAAACACAGTGTGTAATATATGTAGTACTGATGGGTTGCAGAAAGTAATTAGTCAATTAATTTATTTACTTTACTTATTTATTTAAATCATGTTTGGTGGTAGAGCATGGATCACAAATAATCAATTACAGATTCAGCCTGAGAATGCAAAGAAAGTCAGAACTACATTTAGTGAGACACAGCAAGAGTATCATGAATATACACATTTGTAAAATGCTTCAACTGTAGGTTCAAAACTGTTAAACTGCCAACAATCAGAAACACCAAATTGTGATCACCTCAAAAAAAACACACACACTTTAAGTGTTTTGCTGGGGGGGAGTCAAGGCCTCTGCACTCCTTGATGTGGGAGACAAGTCTCACCTCACTCACAGAACTTTTATACATAAATATATATATATATATATATATATATATATATATATATATATATATATATATAGTTTCACTTCAAAACGTCGAAAACTCATAACATCTATTTTCAAAACAGTGAGACCATAAGATCGAAAATTCAAAACATCTAATTTCACAACATCAAAAATGTATAAAATTAAGTAGTGTATTATCAAACATGTAAATGTCATAGTTTATTCTGTTAAACTGTATATAGTGTTTATTATGCCACAATGTATGTGTTTTTAGGCCATACAGGTAAGTGATTTAGACATTCCCCTGGATTCACTATTCCTCTGTGCAGGACTACTCTAGTCCTGCACAGAAGCACCAGTTTAAGAGGAGGATGGCAGCATGCCATGCATATTAAGGAAGGCGCGCTGC
>NC_056741.1:339143987-339298987 GCF_019279795.1 Protopterus annectens | reverse complement strand
TATAGGCAGGATAATACCAGTGGTAGAGACCCGCTAAGTCTAATCTTGAAACAAAGACATGAATGTCCCTTGCGGGACACCCAACAATTCAATGATTTTTGGGTTTCCAGCCATTATACCAATGTCCAATGGCAGACCACATATGTACCCAGTCTACAAGGTAGGGGAAACCTGATGATCCATGGGGCAAAACAACATACGTGATGGGTCCTGAGAAGTGGGGAGTGGGTAGTGTGTACTGGTCTGGCCAGACCCGACCTGCACCCGGAGTAAGGAAGAGTGCCAAAGTGGATGTGCAGTATGGAAACTATGGGTATGTAATCATGGGCCTAGCTGTGCAGGTGTTGGCTGGAGTGGTTCTTTGTGGACTGCCCCAGGGATGTAAGCAATAGTGCGCATTGGGCAGAGCCAACGTCCAACAGGCAGCCACACCTTTTACGAGTCCCACTGCAGCAAAGTCAAGTTTACATGGCAAAGGATGGTATAACCAGATGTGTTGTTGCAAACCCACTAAATTACACCAAAGAACACTTGGTCACAACACCCCACTGTAGGCATGTAAGCCGGACTAATTGGCATCACAAGGTAGTATTGCTGTCCAGACCTCACAACTGTCCCTGCTAATTACTCTGATATTAGGTCTGCCCATCTCAATCCCCCTAAAAGCTGGCGAGTGCTGAAGAAAAAATGGTGAATTGACCTTAATAAATAATGATAGTAATACAGAGTTATAGATGTTTCACGTCAGAAATCCTATATGAATCCACATTCCCTTATTCTGCAAATGTTTGAGGTTAATACTACAAATATATAGAAAATGTCCCTGATTATGTGAGGAGTTGTCCCTGATTCTGTTAAGGTTTCCTCCGATCGGTTGAGAGCTATGTTGCTGTCCTCACCCCCACCCAGGGGTGTGATTGTCTAGACCTACCCCCAAATGCAGGGTATATACACAGCTGTTGCTGTGGAAGAAATGCCCAGCTGTGGACATTTCCGTCAGCTGTCCTCCATATCCCTGGACATGTCCCCTACTATAAGCCCCTCTGTGTGGCCCAGTAACACCACATACCTATCGACCTCTGTTGCATTCATAGTAATGTCCACAGTTACAAGTAGGTGACACTCTCCACACAACTATATTGACAGAATCTGGAACCCCCAACCCAGGTGTATTATTGCAGCTGTCCCAGATTAGACATGTAAAAACACATGAAGGGAAAACCCAAGGACACTTGGATCACCACCTGATGAAGTCCACCACCACCCAACACTTCAGACCCCTACATCAACTACTGACACTGACACCTCCTGTCTTGCTTCTCATACATATCCCAACACCCTGTGAACCTGCACTACCGCGCCCCCACCAATCAGTCGAACGGCCTACTATACAGTTAAAATGCCCCCCCTCCACCTACCCACCTACACCACCACTATTCACATCTACTCTACAACACAGGTATGGCATATGTAAACCTACCTCGAATACCTGAGTGCAGCCTAACCAGAAATGCTAAACCAGAATTCCACTTAACATTACACTGACGTTCGTGAACAGTCATACCTGAAATGTACACCTGACTGAAGCATGTATAAAACCTACATGTGCAGGAAGTAGCGTGGGGGTATGCGGCAGCCAGCGGGAGTACTCCTGTGTGTGGGGCGCTACTCAGATTAAGCAAAGTAGAAGCAAGCAGGTTAAAAAAACTGTAACTGGAGGTTAGCAGTGCTTACCGTCGCACAAACCCGTGCAAACCCGCGTGTCCTGCCCAGCAACATAATAAACTGCCTCTATAAGGCTCGAACTATGGACACTGTACACTATAGTCACAGTAGTCACCCACTAAACCATCATAACAATACAGATGAATGAGGTATTAGCAAACTAATCCTCACCACAGGTAAATCAAAACAAAGATATGAAATGAATCTATGTACAGTGTGAGGTGGTCTACCTTGCTACATAACATAAATATGTGAACTGGACTACTACAGTAAGCATAGATGTGAGGTGTTATTGTAATAAAGTGTCGAAGTCCCCAGGTCCATATACAGTGTATATACACATGAATCATGGATACCAGACACATACAACCTGTAATTAAGAATATACTACTGCCAGAAGGCAAATATAGTACAAATTAACAATTAAGCAATGCTAACCACAGCACAGCTCAACTTAGTAAGAGTAAGCAATGTGTAGAGGAGCCAATCCAATCTGCCTACCGGTATACCCCTATAAGCACTACCAACCTTAGGTATGAAGGTGTTCCTCTAGCTTAGCCTCTTCAAGCCCGGCCAATCTGGGAAAATGAGGGTAAATGGCTGTATATAAACCACACATGTGGGAATACGTTTCATAAGTGGTGGTAGCTTCCTACTGCAGGCAGAATAGCTGGTGTGGGTGAAGGCACTCTTGTTAGAGCACAGCACTGGTGCATCCAGGACTCTTTACTCATGGTATGGCTCCTGGTACAACACCATAAGGAGAGACCACTGCAGGGCTAGTACCAGGGCTCGCAGTATAAAACAGAGGCCTGGGACAGTCTCACCTGTGACCTCACCAGTGCCGCAGGTATCCCCCAGGCTGTTGAGCAGGTCAGGCATCACCATGCTGACCTGAAGCGGCAGAGGGGGGATGTACTGGAACAGTGGATCCAGCAGTCTCGGCAGATGGCTAATGCCTCAGTACTGAGTAACTACCCATTCCACTAAGTAGTTAAGAATTGACTAGCTTGTGTATACTATGGATAGGTATGGCTACATATCAGTGTATACCTCTGACATCTGCAGATGAGCGGGCTGTGAAACAGCAAGCCCATGATGCTTGGTTGCAAAGGCTGCATTGCGAGGCAGGTTAGTATTCCTCTGCATGTACTGTCATAACAAATACATATAAGAGCATTAGAAAGTGCCATACCAGTAGGAATACATGTGTAATATTCTGTGAATAATGGTATAACCCCTGGAGTGCTTCTGAGTACTCTTCTGCCATATGTAGTTGAATTGTTGCATACTATAAATAGTACTGCTGTATTAAGCAGTGTTACCCACACTGTGGTATGCAGATAAAATGTGTATGAAGGTCTGTATAACAATGTTGGAAGTGCCAAGAGGTCAGTCATATTGTACAAGTGAGTGAGACATAGATAGAAGATAGTAGAAAGCCTCACATCAGTTCCCTTATGGCACACTGTACTGTGATGTTAACTATAACTTTGTTCTCACACACAGCAGGGGCTTGAATCCCGGGAGTGCTAATAAGCTGTATGCATAATTGTACCCCACAACTGTATGGATTTTGTTACAATGTTCAGATAGAAAGATGTATGTATAATTACACCCAACAACTGTACAGAATTGGCTACAGTGTTCAGATAGACAGTTGTATGCATATTCATACCCCATGGCTGTTCCAGTCTGTCCAGCATGTACAGATAAATGTTCCATATCACCTGCCTGGTACCTGGTCCCACTGAAAAAGCAGTGTGAAGACCCCAGAAATGTAGGCAGCTGTTAATAACATATAACAGCAAGTCAAATGTGTACATAGTCATAGAATGTGTAGGAAAGACAAAACTGTCACTGTAGCACCTCACCCAAAGTGTATCACAGCAATACACAACACATGTTGCATCTTGTCACAGATGTATGTAAGACACAGGTCACATATATAATAATCTATAAACATACCAGCGTACAATATAAGGCCATTGGGTAGTGTAATAATACTTGTGATGGAAATATCACTGCAATGACTAGGAATGTCGTGAAACTACAAGGATATGTCAGTTGTTAATTGAACACTCTCTCACCCCTACCATATGTGCGAAATAGCCCAATGACACTCCTCAACTGGTATGTATACACTGCAAACATTTGTTGGGACATATGTCCTAATGGGTTATACATATTCACATTTGTTGCTATGCATGTGCCATGTTATGATACACCCATAATGGTGGCCTGTTGCCATCAAAAGCACCTGCATGCTCTTGTAATGACCACCGTTGTTCCATATATGCATGTGTGCTGCTTGCTCTGCAACTGTGTTAAATCTGGCATGTCGGGTTAATGGGAATACCTATGCATGCTGTTATACCTAATCCTGAATGCTGTTGACTGTTACTAAACCATATCTGCCATAAACTGGTGACAACACAGCTCATATGGAAAGGGCGGTCCCAGCTGACCCACCTGTCCCACCCCAGCTGACCATGGCGCCAGGCACCAGCACATCTGGGGCCCAGTCTGGGACCTCCACCTCCATGGGCACTGCACCACCTTTGGGAGGAACCACTGCAGGGGATGGGGCTCGCCCCCCCTCAGAGCAGGCGCGGAGGGGAACCTGTCACCAGTCAACAGGTCTGGGCTGTGGTGCATAGGGAGCTCGACCTGGAGTATCGAGAGTGGCTATGCCAGCTTGAGGGCCAAGTGGTGCTATTAGAGGGTGAGCCTGGCCCTCCTACATAGCCCCCAGTACAGTCACCTTTGGGGCCGTGAAGGTGCAGTGGTGATTGGCCATGGGTGGGAACATCAGTCCCACTGTTTCAAGTTGGGGGCACATGGGCTTGCGACTTCCACACACCCCTCCCCGTACAAGGTGTTTACTCCCCACATGTGTCATATACTGGCCCTGTATGCATCTTGTGTGTCTTGTCTGTTAACCTACACAACCTCCCTCCCCAAATACACCTACTACCCCTCCCCAACATCCCACTCTCACCTGAAAAATAAAACAAGGGCAATCTGTTACCACAACAAAATCATGACCCAAACGTAGCTGTCAGTCTTGCACACGTGTCCACTGGACAAATGTAATCTGGTCTATTTGGCATCACAATGAATATATGCTGTCCTCACCCCTCCCCCAGTGGTTTGAGGGTCCAAATGTACCTGCAAATATAATGTATATGCACAGCTGTTGCTGTAGAAGAAATGAGCAGTTATGGACCTTTCCCATACCCTTCCTGCACATGCCTACCTATTGCCCCTACTGTCTTTCCCTCTTTGTGCCCTGTTTGTCACCACTTTCCTATCAACCTCTTTTGCTTTTATGTCAAATAAATTAGCACGGGGGTAAGCAGCAGTCAGCACCTTTAAGCAGCAGTAAGTGTGTTTGCACGGGCTTGCGCGGGGGTAATCTATGTCTACACAGGTTGAGAAATCAGAAGCTAACTGACTGTACAAAACCATAAGCAGAGGTTAGCGGTGCTTACCGTCGCACAAACCCATGCAAACCCGCTGACAACTGCATAAAAGTGCCTTAATCCCTCTGTAGCCAACGTCCCTTGTTCTGCCCGGCAAAAAATTGTAATGCCACTCCAAGGCTCAAACCCAGGACCCTGCACCATACAGAAAGTGATTTACCACTAAACCATGGCAGATATACATAACCTCATGTTTTCACAAACATATCATCCAGCACAAGCAGTCAACAGTACAGGAAATGTACTAATATCATACCAAACAACCACTTAATGCAAGAATTCTAGACAAAGTGTGCCAAAATGTGGGTACAAGTAGGAATATATGGCAAATACTGCCCTAAGACACCTAAAATGTTGCTAGTCACACAGTGATATGTATTAGAACACATATCTTGAAGGAGATGAAGTCTGAAACACAAAAGTGTTGGCACGAATTACTGACTACAGTCCTGTGATTATCCATGTCAGTTGCCAACAGAATGTGGTACAGGCCAAAAATATGATCCGGACATGCATGGACATATGGACAGATATATATCTGAAATGTAGACAGACAGACAGCGATATGAATATATATATATATATATATATATATATATATATATATATATATATATATATATATATATATATATATATATATATATATATATATATATATATATATATATATATATATATATATATATATATATATCTATATATATATATATATATATATATATATATCCACAAATATATATATATGTATCCACAAATATATATATCTATATATATATATATACATATATATATATATATATATATACGAACATTTAAAGATATTTATAGATGTATATAAATATAGATACAGATAGAACTGTGTATAACATTACTACATGGGAACAAACACATGAACCACTCACTACAACATAACAGACTATATACACTGTTAATGGGGGTGGTGGCTCAAATGAGACATACCTGGTAATTAGTGCTCTGTTACCCCGCCCCCCCCCACAGCCCTAACGGATATACTATGCAATACAATACCCAGCACATGCATATTTTGGCTACAGGACCATCCACAACACAGCCACAATGCTTTCACAGTAAGCCAATTCACCTGTACATGTCTGTAAAATAACATGCAGAAAAGTCATTATAATGTAGGAAATATACAATGTTGAAGGGTACACATCACAATGGTTCAGATATGCACACACATTTCTACACTGACAAATATGTTCCGGTATATATATATATATATATATATATATATATATATATATATATATATATATATATATATATATATATATATATATATACACATATACACAGACAATAGGTATTAATAGCCATACATATGTAGCAGTAGTGTGGAAGTACTGTGTGCAAAGTATATCGCTCAGCCACAAGCCCTGTAACTGGTACCTGTGAAATATGCAGTGTGGCAACCTGTCCCACAAATGAGAAAACTTACGTCACACATATACCCACTCACAGTTGAAAGGACATGACACAACACACAGATATGCATACACAGACAACCTTTATTTGTGTACTATACAATAATGTATGCCATTACTTACAGCATGTGAAGTCTGACATATATAATCAGTGATGAATGCAAGGCCCACACAAAACAGTAGATGCAAGCAATGTGGATATATAACATACTATGCTGTCCAGGCCTAGGCCTTCAATCAGTACAACAGTAGACAAAGGATCTGCCTTCAAGATGGGCAACAATCAACAATTACTGATGTATTCCAGCAGCCTCCAATTACACCCTGTAGTCAAGCCCTGGGGGAATGTAATAGTTGTGGTAATGTCAATGTATTGGTCACATGTATGAACCCTGACCAATATATTTTGTGGGAGTCCATGATATGAATGGGATGGTAGCAGGAATGCTAGCAGTAAATAATGATAGGCCATTACTCAACAACCCCTAACTGTATCACAGCAGGACAAAGCCTGCCATATATGTGGAGGCCAGAGGATGGCACACAGGGCCATACTTGCAATATTGCTGTTACACATCCTGGATATTGCTGGTTTTACAAGATTTGCTGCAATATACCCTTATGCAGGAATATGACATCAGAAACACAAATGGATGTAGCTATGTACTGATAGCACGCAACAGACAGACTGCCAGTGATATATGTAGGGCAAGACCTGTGTAGTGCACAGACCAAACCAACAACACAATCCACTGGCCATCATGTGGATAGGCCCACAGTTGAGAGCTATGCAGACAGACTGCATTCCATCCTAAACAACTATGTACACACAAACACTGCAAGACCAGCAATATACAATGCACATATGAACACTACTCACTCTGTCTGTAGGTCTGGGACCCCATACGAATATGTAATTGGTGTCTGCAATTCCTGCTGTAAGAGGTATTGCAAACTGCTGTCATTAACACTGCTGCCCACATACAGGAAGGTTGTCCTCCATACTGGAAAGGTTAAGGGACAACACCCACATGAGTCAGCATTTTATAGTACTGGGTTGCCATGACAGTGGTTATCTGAAGTACTATGCAGCAGGCTGCATGCAGTTAGCAACGGTTGCACACTGATTGGTGCAGAGCCCATCACCTGATCATGTGCATCACTTACAAAAGCCATGCTGCAATCCATTCAAACCAGCTCAATCACTCTAGTGCAGAGAGAGAGAAACAGAGACAGAGACACACACACACACACACACACACACACACACACACACACACACACACACACACACACACACACACACACACACACACACACACACACACACACACACACACACACACACACAAAAGAAGTATAAAACGTAAACTGTCAACAACAGGCAGTCACAGTTGTCAGGAAAAAAATAACAGGTAAGTAAAACCTATATGTATGTAATTGAAAGTAGTATGTGGTATAGAATAATAGGAAATATGATGTGGAAGGTTGATATGAGCCATCTGTAGTTGTCCCTGTAGTGAATTTCTGCTGAACAATTGCTCTGGGCAATACTGTCTGTTCCTGTAGGCAGAGGGACATGCCCACCAACTCTTTCAGATCAGCAAGAAATGACAAAGAATTAAGCCATAATATGTGTGTTTCGTATGTTAGTGTGGGCCATAGCTGGTGGTGGAAGTACTGCCGTCATGATAGACACATGGGTGTCAGAGCACACCACACACAGGATAGTCATGTTAATGTCTAATGCAGCATTCACAAATGCCATAGATGTATAGTAGGCTTACCAGCAATCCCTCACCACATATACCACCCTAATGTTAGTCTGTGTTCATATGTGACACCTGGCTGTGTTGCAATAAGGCAGATCAGTGCAGCTGTGAATGAAAGACAGTTACAGAATGTGGACCAGATATCTGTATGCACCCCACATAGAGATAATGATCTGTGTAATATATAATTAGACAGGTATGTCTACAGATATACAGACAGTCATATAGATGCAGGTATATAAATACTCACAAGATATATCTACACGTATACGTGTATATATATATATATATATATATATATATATATATATATATATATATATATATATATATATATATATATATATATATATATATATATATATATATATATGTGGCACTGACAATGGCATGGAGGTGAAATAGTCTGTAACAGGCCAGCAGAGTTAGTGTCCCCACAGGGAGCATGGCTACAAACACATAGCACAGAGCATGGCACAAACACATAGCACAAAGCTTGGTACAATACAACATATGTCCCAATGGTAGGTAAGCAGCCAATACACCAATTGCATTATATGAAGGGTTTGTTGTAGCTGATATGGCAGGGGGAGTCACAGATGTGTATTAAAAACTATGGTAACCCTGCTGTATGGTATGCACTGATCTATTTCCATCTATATATCTTCCAGGGAGGATGCCCCATATCCGTCTTCTGGCCTACAGTGTTGCAGAGACCAAGGTGATAGTATCACATTTGGTGCAGTACTATGACCAGCTATTCAGACAGACAGCCCAAGACCAGCAGGAGAGGACCTAGCCCTGTGGAACAAACAAGCCCACAGGGTCAATGATGTCGGACAGCATAACCACAGCTATGAGCAGGTCTGGCATCATTGCAGCGACCTGCTTCGCCATGTATGTCGGCATGCTACTGCTGTATGGGGAGACCACCTCACAACAGTGGGGGAAAAAGCCATCCATACACCCCTCACCCATGTGGAGGAGCTACTCAGGAGCCTTGGGGCACCTGCCCACCTGCAGCACCAACAACTGGCAGGGTGCATTGTGGAGGTGATTGCCACCGACACACTGTCTGAGGAGCTTGCAGGTAAAGCCCCAGGGCACATCAGTACACCACACGTGTGTATGCATCTGCATCTGTACAGGTACATCATGAAAATCTGAGATATCATATACATAGTCTGTTGCTGTGTAGTAGTAATAAACAGACATGCATAAGATGTAGTATTGTGGACCCCTACTGAAGATGTAACATAATGCTGCACTCACCCTTTATGAATGCCACAGCTGTGGCCACTGACAACAACATTCTCACACTCTTATGCAGGTCCCTCCAGGATACCACCACAGCAGCAGCCTGTAGCCGGTGAGTATGGTTCATGTTCATGCATGACAAGACACTGTGCATGTAATGGCTATGGGATATTCCATGCATACATCTAACACACCTACCCATACTGCATGCTGTACAACTTCATGTTTTGTTGTTGTGAAATGCACTGCATTGCAGTAGTGACCATGCTGGGGTATTGGAAGGGTACAAGAGACACATGCAAGATACCTAACATCCTGTCATTGTACAGTGTGTCCACAGGGATGGGGAGTATGGCAGGACACATGGCCTACAGTAGGAACATGTGAGAAACACCACCATCATGGCTGCAACTGCACACAATCAGGTTATGTAACTGTGGCAGACGTAACCCTGACCCCACAGCAATAGTGACAGCAGTGGTATGCACTCCAAGGGATGTGCACATGAGTAGACCTTGCAACCATGCAGAGTTCTGGGACATGTGTAGGGTACCCCCACAGCCATGGTAAGGTCTGGTGAGTGTCAGTGTAATAGTTCTGTACTGGTCATACACGCACTGCTGATGCTGTGATCTGTAAAGCAGACATCAAGCATTCACAAAATATATCCATTCACATATCATCCCAGGTATGAGGTGCTGTAACACACAGGGACTGTGAGCATTGGAGCAGACATAACAGACACAGTTCTACATAAGCAGCAATGGTTTGTACACCTGTGTGGTATGGTGCACAGTAAAAGGCAGGATGCAGAACAGGTCGACAGTAACACTTTGTACATGGGTGCAATGTTGACAAGGGGAAGGGCCATCACCTACCAACACAGCCCATGCATCACACACATGTATACTGCCGCTGTGATGAGGTCCCTTTGGTTGCACTGCATGCTGTTGAGTACCAGATGTAATGCATGCTGACAGAAGGGTAGAGGGAGGACTGTGTGTACAAAAGGTGTGCAACCCCACCTGTAGGTGTGTGTGTTGGGGGGTATTGAATGTGTGTGTAAGTGCACTCTGGTGGAGTATGGTCGATGCATGTCTGATGTGTGGGCACATGTGTGTCTGTTTGTGCGGGTGTCCATGTATGCAGAGGCAATAGTGGGATTGATCACATGGCAGTACTTCTCCTTAGGATTGTGCTGTAGATGTAGTGACACATGAGACACCAGGACAGCCTGTCCAATATGTGAATACAGGACAGCTGAATGCATAACAAGATCTTTAGCACAGAACATGCATTGGGAGGGAAAGGACATACCAGGTATACACATCATAATGCCAGCAGCAGATGGATAACCTGCTACTCACATATGCAGCACTACTAATGCAATGGGGAATTACCAGACCACATCAGTGAGTGTATCCAGGTATTACTGTTGTCCTCATGATGGGTTGATTGTGCAGCAGATGGGGCATGGACTGATCAAGACTGTAGTATGGGGCTCCGGTGTGTGACATATGTAGTGAATTTAGCAGCCCCAACCATTTAGGGGCCATGTACACCATGACTGAACATACACAGGGTATTACTGGATGACAGTAGTGAGGCCATGTACTACCTACTCCACCAAAGTCAGGGAGGTGATGGAGTAACAGGTCATGTGTTGTGATCACACCTGTAGGCATGGAGAGGTCTGATATGTTAATGGGTAGTATGAATGAGTGCATGTTAGCAAGTGCCATGCAGGATGGGGAACATCTGTAACTGAATGTGGGACCATCTGTATACCCAGGGTAAGGGGGGTAGTAAAGTGGACTGTCAGTGTTTGTGGGTGTACATGTGTGTGTGTCTGTGTGTCTGTGTGTGTGTGTGTGTGTGTGTGTGTGTGTGTGTGTGTGTGTGTGTGTGTGTGTGAGTGTGCGTACTGTTATGCAATGCTGTACAGGTCTTAACGTGTGTGTTTGTTTTCCCCACAGGTGGCGAGGTGGGTCAGGTTCCCTCCTGTATGCAAACTGAGGTAGGTGACCGTACAGACACCAATGATAATAATGATGATGGTACTGGTGAGGCACAGGTGGGGTTGTCAGAGGCCGACACTGCACCTACATGTGTCATCACCCTCCTAGCCACCCCAAGCTCACACACAGTTGCAGTGCCCCTACAAACCCCAACACACATGGCCATAGCAGAGGGACAGTTGGCTGTTGGTGCCAGTGACCAGGAAGGTGTGGTGTCCATGCCAACTGTGTCAGGTCACAGTCGGCATAGCTGGATGTCCAGCAGGCCACCACATTGGCAGATATACCATGGTGATCGTGGGATGGGCACTGGTTATCATGCCCCTGGCAGAGGCAACACAACTGGTGCCACCAGGAGCATGTTTCAGGCTATAATGGAGGCACAAGCATGTATGGACATGCACAACAGACAGGGCCTGAGGCTGCAGAGGGCTGTTTTCTCATCTGTAAGTGGCAACCTCCATGACATTGCTGCTGCCCTCCGTGAACATACCAAGGTCATGGATAGATGGTGGGGTGAGATGGTGGGCCTCCTCAACCATGGAATGTCTGTGCTTGAACGTGTGGTGGGAGTGGTGTGACATCTGCATGGACGTATGCCAGAAACACCAGCAGCTGGTGGTCAAATTGGATGTGCCATGCCACCAAGCCACTCCCATAGTTGCAGTACCAGCCACAACACACCACTGGGGATGCTGTCCACACCACAATGCAGCAGGCCTCATGCACATGGCCCTGGCCAGTCCCAGGCAGACATGGTTCCAGTGGACACCTGTCATCATCAGGGGAGAGTAGCACCTCAAGGTCTGTACCTGCATGTGCCTGTGGAACCCCTGTCAGGCACAGTCAGCATGTTCATGGCCAAAGGCACTGAACTGCACACCCTGCCAGGTATGGTCTGCAGCTGTCCGACAACACCTGTATAGGGCGGCCATATGGCAGGACTGTGTGCATGCATACCCACACACAATGCAACCACACCAAGGGCGACCCCATACCTACACACACCACATCACCATGCCTTAGTCATTGAACAAAACCCTTCACCCACACTTACGGTGACACATGTATGGACCACCCTCAGCCTCTGGCAAACCAGCAACACACCCTGTGCATATGATGATACCTGTGCCACTTCTCTGTCATCCATAACATCGATGCAGGGACAGGCTAACATGGTTCTGATGCACACGGTGACTGTTGTAGAGTGCTGTAATGTACTGCAGTGTGAGATGTTGTCAGGGGTAATGTGTAATGCATACATGTCAGGTAGTGTAGCCATGCAGCTATGATGCATTTCAGCTGTCAGTAACAGTGATTGTTATCTCCATAATGTTATCCATTTGTGTTGCAGGTGTACATGTGTCAGTAGGAGGATGGTCTGCAGTCATACAAGGGTATGGCACTGTGGTGACACCATGGTGACCGCCCACGGGTGGTAACCTCAGTCCCACTGTTACCACTAGGGGGCTTGTGGGGTTCCAATATCCCAACACCCCTCCCCATCAAGGTGTTCACCCCCACATGTGTCATATACCACTCCTGTATGCATCTTGTGTGTCATGTCTGGTAACCTTCCCATCCTCCCTCCCCAAATATACCCACAGCCCCTCCCTAACATCCCACTCCCACCTGAAAAGACAATGAAAGGGCAACATGTTCCCACAAAACAATCTCGGCCCATACATGGCTGTCCATTCCACACACATGTCCATTGGAAGCATGTAATCCGGTGTAATTGGCATCACAATGCATTTATGTTGTCCTCACCCTTCTCCCAGGGATTTGAGGGTCCACATCTACATCTGCATGCAGTGTTTATGCACAGCTGTAGCTGTAGCAGAAATGGGCAGCTATGGACCTTTCCTTATACCCTTTCTGCACATGCCTAGCTATGTCCCCTTCTGTCTTATCCTCTTTGTGCCCCTTTTTCACCACTTTCCTAGCAACCCTTATTTTCATTCCTTTTAAAGAGGTTAGTGTAGGGGTAAGCGGCTAGAAAGATGCTTGGTGTGACATCTAGAAAGAGGAAGGAGGACAAGGAGACCTGGTGGTGGAATGAAGAAGTACAGGAGAGTATACAGAGAAAGAGGTTGGTGAAGAAGAAGTGGGATTGTCAGAGAGATGAAAAAAGTAGACAAGAGTATAAGGAGATGAGGTGCATGGCAAAGAGAGAGGTGGCAAAGGCTAAGGATAAGGCGTATGACGAGTTGTATAAAAGATTGGACACTAAGGAGGGAGAAAAGGACCTGTACCGATTGGCTAGACAGAGACCGAGCTAGTAAAGATGTGCAGCAGGTGAGGGTGATAAAGGATAATGAGGGAAATGTGCTCACAAGTGAGGAGAGTGTGTTGAGCAGATGGAAAGAGTACTTTGAGGGGCTGATGAATGAAGAGAATGAGAGGGAGAGAAGGTTGGATTATGTGCACATAGTGAATCATGAAGTGCAGTGGATTAGCAAGGAGAAAGTAAGAATAGCTATGAAGAGGATGAAGAACGGAAAGGCTGTTGGTCCAGCTGACATACCTGTGGAAGCATGGAGTTGTTTAGGTGAAATGGCAGTAGAGTTTTTAACTAGATTGTTTAATGAAATCTTGGAAAGTGAGACGATGCCTGAGGAATGGAGAAAAAGTGTTTTGGTACCGATTTTTAAGAATAAGGATGATGTGCAGAGCTGTAGTAACTACAGAGGGATTAAACTGATAGTCACAGCATGAAGTTATGGGAAGGAGTAGTGGAAGCTAGGTTAAGAAGGGAGGTGATGATTAGTGATCAGCAGTATGGTTTCCTGCCAGGAAAGAGCCCTACAGATGTGATGTTTGCTTTGAGAGTGTTGATGAAGAAGTACAGAGAATGTCAGAAGGAGTTGCATTGTGTCTTTGTGGATTTAGAGAAAGCATATGACAGGGTGCCTAGAGAGGAGTTGTGGTATTGTATGAGGAAGTCGGGAGTGTCGGAGAAATATGTAAGAGTGGTACAGGATATGTACGAGGGTAGTGTGACAGCGGTGAGGTCTGCGCTGGGAGTGACGGATGCGTTTAAGGTGGAAGTGGGATTACATCAAGGATCAGCTCTGAGCCCTTTCTTATTTGTAATGGTGATGGACAGGTTGACAGACGAGATCAGATAGGAGTCCCCGTGGACTATGATGTTTGCAGATGACATTGTGATCTGTAGTGAGAGTAGGGAACAGGTGGAGAAGACCCTGGAGAGGCGGAGATATGCTCTAGAGAGAAGAGGAATGTAGGTCAGCAGGACTAAGACAGAATATACGTGTGTGAATGAGAGGGAGGATAGAGGAATGGTGAGGATGCAGGGAGTAGAGGTGGCTAAGGTGTATGAGTTTAAATACTTGGGATGAACAGTTCAGAGTAATGGTGAATGTAGAAGAGAGGTGAAGAAGAGAGTACAGGCAGGATGGAGTGGGTGGAGAAGAGTGTCAGGAGTGATTTGTGAAAGACGAGTACCAGTAAGAGTGAAAGGGAAGGTCTACAAGAGGGTAGTGAGACCAGCTATGTTATATGGGTTGGAGACAGTGGCATTGACAAAAAGGCAGGAGTCAGAGCTTGACGTGGCAGAGTTGAAGATGTTAAGATTTGCACTGGGTGTGACGAGGATGGACAGGATTAGGAATAAGTATATTACAGGATCAGCCCAGGTTGGAAAGTTTGGAGACAAAGCCAGAGAGGCAAGATTACGTTGGTATGGACATGTGCTGAGGAGGGATGCAGAGTATATTGGAAAAAAGATGCTAAGGATGAAGCTGCCAGGTAACAGGAAAAGAGGAAGGCCTAAGATAAGATTTATGGATGTGGTGAGAGCGGACATGTGGGTGGTTGGTGTGACAGAGCAAGATTCAGAGGACAGAAAGAAATGGAAACAGTTGATTTGCTGTGGTGACCCCTGATGGGAGCAGCCAAAAGAAGAAGAAGAAGTGTAGGGGTAAGCGGGAGTATTCTGGCCAGCAACAAAATAAACCGCCTCCGCAAGGCTCATACACAGGACACTGCACACCATACACAGAGTGATTTCCCACTAAACCATGGCAGATGTACATAACCCTGATGTTTCCACAAACATATCCAGGCCAGTCATTTAACAGTACAGGGAATGTATTGCAACATGTAGATGCATGTGTATGAGTAAATATATTAATGTCTAAACAAGTACAAAATATTGATATTTTTATATATTTATGGATATATATATATATATCTATAGGATATATATATATAAATATATATGTGTATGGATATATATGTCTACATCTACATGTGTAAATATATACAGCAGGTCATGTATATGTCAGCAGATATATACATGTACATATATAGGTGTATACGGACAGACATCTGGTGATAACAATGGGGATACAACAAATTCATATATGTCCTCATGCAACGTTAATGGCATTGACAGGCCCCACACAATATATGTTTGGTACAAATAGGTATACTCCCCGCCAGCCAAGCACGTCCCCCCTGTAATACAGTAACAAGTGTGGCAGATCCCATAACCAGGACCACACACAACATGGCCATTCCTAGCATACATGTACACAGACATATATATATATATATATATATATATATATATATATATATATATATATATATATATACACACACACACACACACATATATATATATATATATATATATATATATATATATATATATATATATATATATATATATATATATATATATATATATATATATATATATATATATATATATATATATATATATATATATATATATATATATATATAGATATAGATATAGATATATATATATATGTAAATACACATACACACACAGAGACATGTACAGTACGGTACATATGTAGTACGTGCACACAACTTGAGCAGCCAGTATTCCTACAGTCACCACCTTAACAGCTGGAGACTGTATGAGCCACTCATACGAATGACATTCATAGCCTGCAACACATACCCACAGAGATATCAAAGGATATAACACCACACACAGGTGCCCATAAATGATTGTGACAGCTATAGTTGTGTACTATGACAGTTGTATATGCCATGTCATATAGACGTTTAGACAATGGCATCCATATGAACAGTGTAATGCAACTGTGAAACAGTTATACTGAGACAGTAGTCTGGTAAGGTTGACACATGTTGCTGTCCAGGCAGAGGCCTTCTAGTAGTATAATATTAATGACAGACTGGCCCACAGCATACCAGACAATCAACAGTATGTAATGCAGATGTATAGGTCGGCAGCTTCTATCTACACTCTGTACACAATCCCTAGGGGGTACAGACCCCAGTTGACACAATGGGATGTATCTGTTACATAACAAGGCATAACTGACACCATCACAATCACACAGACAAACAGAACAGTCCATATGGCAGGCGGCAGTAGGCCTGCATTTACCCACGGTGGACTGGATGGTAATGTACATCCATATACCTTAAGGCAGCTTACCCTAGATATCTACGCATGTTGTTACAGCCTAGGTTAGTCATGGTGTACCCCCCCCTTACACTCACTACTACTGGGCCATGTACCATGGTTACGTACACTGCCCTCTACATTGCATTAGGGCACACATGTATTGTGTAGGTGGAGCCCACACATATATGGCCCTGACCCCCCCAATATGTGTGGGGCACATGACAACAGTGGAGGGATGGCAGGAATGACAGCATGACATACACACAGCCCACTACATAACAGACCCTGACAGCATGTCACCTGTGCTAAACCAGGGCTGTAGGTGGAGGACAGAGTCTGGAACACAGGCACATATCTGTACAACTGTTGTCATACAGTAAGCAAGTTATGTAAATGTGTACATATCTATATGGATATATGTATAATGATATGTACATATATATTTGTCATATGTCCTGCACATGGGGTGGAGCCCTACCTCAGCCCCAATAGTCCCAACCTCATGTATGTATTGCAGGTATATTTGTAGACTATTGCTACTGTAATAGGGAGTGTCTTCACAGATATGGTGTGTGTGGGAGGCCACATCTGCTGTGGACATGTGCGCCATTGGCTACTGACAGACATACAGAGTTCATCATAGTACAGTACCACTGCTAGCACAGTAATGCCCCTGTGGACTACAGCTGCGATACACCCAATATATGTGGACAGTCTGACACATGCTGGTCAGTCCAGGGGTATACACAGAACCCCTTCATTCAAGACATGTGGACCAGGCCTGTCAATGTGGATGTTAACAGTCATGTAGATGGGTATCACATGTAAATACTGGTATACATTTGCCCCCATAGATTATACATTCATACACCCCTGTCTGTCCTGACACATAATAACCACTGGTACAGAGGAGCCATGGCCACATACTACCCACTGGTTAGTGACGTACATCTGAACAGCATCCCACTGCTTTATCTGACATACATGACTGTCATGGTGGCCCAGCAGAAGTACATCTGGCAAGAATCTGGACATGTCATCTCACTGGATAAGTACAGTCATGTGCTAGGCATGTAACAAAGCACAGTGCTAGCTACAGGCAGACTGACTCAATGCTGGGCTACATCTCCCATGTGGGGATACACATGTGCCTGCATAGATATCAGGCTTAACAGGCATGTTACATCACAGAGTAACAGACACCTGTGTGAAAGTGCATAACCACAACCAATGTGAACACAGCCACAGCCACATATGGTAAGCTAGCGTACTATTACAGTATATGAACTATCTGACCTACACCATCCTCATATGAGCCACTCACACAACACCCCTATATATACTGGGCCGCTAGACAGTGTAGTCTGATGCCTGTCTGTGGTATGGGGCATGTGTGTGTTCACCCCTACAAACATGTAAGCTGTTAGGGTGACATACAGTGGAGCAGCATGTAACATCAGATAGGACAGGATCTGGAACAATGACATCTACAACAGTCTCTAGATAGGACAAGGTACATATTTACTATACACACACTGTCGACAATTACCAGACTTACACATACATCAGTACTGTATACACAACCACATAATGGCCAGACTATGTCCTCAATTATAACCCCTACTTTACATAACATGTGTATATCCGTGGTGGTCCAGCGGTAGTGTTATTGCCTCACAGAAAGAGGTTCTCCCGTTCGATTCTCAGCTAAAGTGCGGGGAGTGCCTTCTGTGTGGAGTCTGCATGTCCTCTTGGGTGGGCATTTGAAAGACATGCGTAAATGGGCGTGCCTTTGCTGAAGGTTGAACGTCGAGCTGGCACCTCAGCATTCATGAAAATCTACTGCCAATCATTAATGGACCGGAGTTCCGCTGTGGCGACCCCTAACTGGGAAAAGCCGAAAGACAAACAACAACTATACATAACATGTGTAGCAGTCTGATAGCTCACTGGCTTGTTATCAGATATGCTGTCAATGACTATGGTGTACAGAACATATGCACCCCCTACAACATGACATATGTACAAAGGTTGACAGAGTTGTGGCTGGAGACACAAACACAGGGCCAATATTAACATGTCACTGTTATACCCTCATACATATACTGTTGTATCAGGGTTTGTTGCACCATATGTCCTATGAGGGATGTGACATTGGTAACTCTCCCAGCTGTCATCATCTACTGCCTGCTATCCTCACATTACCATCTGCATTCCACAGATAGGTGCACCGTAGCTGACACATGAAACCAAAGGCACAACACTGCCCAGTCTGCGGATGGGGACCCCTCATATACATGGGACTGACATGGCAGGTATTGCGACATGTACGACAGGCATATCCAGACAAACACTGTAAATCCAGCAGTACTCCACATGCAGTATAGCAGCACTTACAGTCTGTAGTCAGGTCAGGCACATCCCCCTCCTGTTTGTTGCCCTCTTTCCACAGTGTATGTTGTTAGAGGTAAATCCCCAATCCATCTGAGATGCTGTTTGCCAAACAACAAATTGAGTTCCTGCTCACAGTGACTGTAAAAGGCCAACACCACCATGTTGTTCCTAGGTATTGGAGTGTGTTTCCATGCAATTGGCTATGGGCCTGTTACCACAGCCATTCCACATGCAAATAGCAAGGGGAGGGCTGCAATTCGTGCAGAAGCCATCAGCTGATCATGATCATCACTTACATTACACATGCTGCTGCCTAAGCATAGCAGGTGTGGGTCTCCAAATCTACCGGAGAGGGAGTGGGGGAGGTAGACAGAGGCAAATACACGTTAGGGAGGGGTGGTGGAGTAAAACAGAAACATGTTTGTGTCACACACTTACCAGCACAGGGTATCAAACCCCAACAACTATGTAGTGCTATCACAGCTCGATGCAGTTATTGGTTGCACCACATGGGTTACCTACTGTGGAGCACTCATAGCATATTTGTGATGATGAGTGACATCTGCAACAGGGATATGTTAGATATACGGTAGGTGATGTACATGTGTCTGTCTGCATGAACAGCTGCCAGCGTCAACACAGGCACACTCACAAGGGACGCACACACAGTGACACAATTGTCAGGGCCAGGAGTGCAACTCATCACTAATGTGATTGCCACAACACATCGATGTGCAGGTATCACATGCACCACACGGGTCATATGGGCATAGAGTATGATCAGGTGTCAGACATCAAACAGCATGCTTCAGTATGCCCTGGGGGGTTGTAGTGAGTGTGGATGTGGTCAGATGTACCATACAACACACACACACACACACACACAGACACACAGGGTGCCAGTCCTGGCATGCTTGGGTGCATGTCTGCATTGGGTGTGGTGGTCAACTGTGCCAGCAGGCTGTACAAGGGTAGGGGATGGGTATACCTTGGCATCAGGCCACATGATGATGGTCTGCATTGTGCCTCAGGCCTGTGGTTTCTGCATTAGCCCATACAGGTGGGTATTGCATCCCCTATCCAGTCATCTGCATGACTATTGTGTGTGGCCAATGCTGTGCATCACTTGCCATGTATATGTTCCTTACTCCATGACATGGACGGTGTCTGGGATGTGCACACCTCCCACATGGATGTACAGTGACATGTGGAACTGTACCTGGGGTGTCTGGCCCATGTTGTGAACACAGATTATCATTGGATGTGCCAATCTTGTCCACCTGTGGCAGGAACTGGTAATGGGCAGCAGGTTTACCCTGCACCTACATTGATAGCATGCTAACAGCATTCCCTGATGTCAGTGTCATATGTACATACAGGGCATGTTATCAGGCATGGCATGTCCATTGGGAGTTGCATGTGAAGGCACCACGGGTGCTGCAGGGGCCCATTTGGGAACATGGTGGAGGTGCACTGTCTGCATGTATGTGCATATTGGACAGATGGCAAGGGTGACATGCCCTCTGTAACCCACTGATATCACTGCAGAGTTACTATCAGTGGCCAATATGCATTATACTACCCACATATTGGCTGTTGCCTAGGCATGTGTGTGTGCTCTGGGTAATAGTGGGGTTGCTAACTATGATTGGCTGGCCTTGATGTCACATGTCTGGATATGGCTTTGCACACCTGCCTCTCAGCTAATTTACATCTGGTATCCCTGTATGGTTGACATGGTGATATATAGTAGGACCAACATAAAATAACTGAGCAAAACCCCCTCCACATTGGCCACAGGTGTCACAGACTCATAGCCACATGTACACAGGATACGTGTTACATGCACACCTGTCATGTCTGGGAGTAAAACCCTTACCTAACTAATTTATCACAATACAGCACTTATAGCACACACCATGGACATTACTGGCATTACCAAAGTAGGGCATTTCGACTGTATAGAGAGTGACTAGCCTAAAACGCATTGCTCCCTAAACAGACAGTGAGGCACACACAAAATATCCACAGCTGACATGCGTGGGTATAGAACCCCTGACCGAGGTATATATCACACTGCAGCAGATGGCTGTTACAGGATGCACTACAGGGATTATGGAAGAACTGTTTCCTCAAAGTTGTATTTCACAATGGATGACATCAGCAGGAGAGCCACAGTAGGGCATTTGAAATATACTGCGAGTGAGTAGCCTATAATGCATTGCTCCATACACACACACACAAAACATCCAGGACTGCCATGGGATCCTACCACTGTTCTAAATCACACTTCAGCAGTACGTGGTTACAGGATCGGCTACAGAGATTATTGGGCTACACTCTTCCCAGAGGTGTATGTCTAGGTGAGTGACATCAGCAGCCTTGCCAAGGTTGGGTATATGAATTGTATGGATTGTGTGAAGCCTAAAAAGCATTGCTCGCTACACAGTCAAACACATACACACAGTTGTCAGGTTTGGGGTTAGAACACCTACCTAACTACTTTATCACACTACAGCGGTACACAATTACAGGACGCACTATGGAGATTACTGGGCATGACATTCCTAGGTGTATATTTCTAGGTGAGTGACATCAGCAGGCTTGCCAAAGGTGAGTATATGAATTGTACAGCATGGGTGTAGCCTAAAAAGCATTGCTCTCTACTCAGTCAGACACACACAGCTATTCCACACACACACACAGTTGCCAGGTCTGGGGTTAGTACACCTACCTAACTCTATTATCCCACTACAGCAGTATGCAGTTACAGGGCATGCTACGGAGATCACTGGGTGTGATTTTCCTAGAGGTGTATTTCTAGATGAGTGACATCAGCAGGCTTGCCAAAGGTGAGTATTTGTATTGTACAGAGTGTGAGTAGCCTAAAAAGCATTGCTCTCTACTCAGTCAGACACACACAGATTCACACACTAGCACACACAGTTATCAAGTCTGTGGTTCAGACACCTACCTAACTACTTTATCACACTACAACAGTACACAGTTACAGATCATGTTACAGCGATTACTGGGCTATGACTTTCCCAGAGGTGTATTTCTAGGTGAGTGACATCAGCAGCCTTGCCAATGTTGAGTATATGAACTGTATGGAGTGTGAGTAGCCTAAAAAGCATTGCTCACTACACAGACACACACACACACACACACACACACACACGCACACACACGCACACACACGCACACACACGCACACACACACACACACACACACACACACACACACACACACACACACACACACACACAAAGTTGCCAGGTCAGGGTTAGAACACCTACCTAACTACTGTATCACACCACAGCAGTACGCAGTTACAGGACACCCTATGGAAATTACTGGGCTATGACTTTCCCAGAGGTGTATTCCTAGGTGAGTAACATCAGCGGCCTTGCCAAAGTTCAGTATATGAATTGTACGGGGCTTGAGTATCCTAAAAAGCATTACTTTCTACACAGTTAGAGACAGACAAATGCACACATAAACACACTCACACAGTTGCCAAGTGTGGGGTTTGGACTGCTACCTAACTGGTTTATCACTACAGCAGTATGCGGTTATGGGACATGCCATGGTGATTCCTGAGCTACAGCTCTCACAAAGGTGTATTTCAAATTGAATGACCTCAGCAGGCTTGTCATACTACTACTATGAGGTAGGCAGTATGTGCATGGGCCATAACCCATTCATGTAGGGTTTGACATGCCACATGCGGGTACACACGGGGTCATATGTCACAGGTACGTGTATACAGCTACTAGATGACTACTTCCTTGTAGAGTCATGTTGCACAGCTGGCATGGGCACCACATAGTCTGTCAAGCTGACAGATGCTGATGGCTAGTATCTGCAGTGAGTGCATCTGCACCACATGTGGTTGTGGGCCTTTGGCTGTGTGCTGGGTGGGACAGTCCAGGATGGGTCCTTGTTACAGTGACCCTCTTCCACACATCTATGTCCATCTACCTTTGGCTTATTATAGTGTGGTGTCCTTACATATATGTCTGTATTCCTATACACTGTGTGTGCAAGGCAGGAGTGGTGCATACTGACATGTGTCTGCACTAAGAACTGCGACTGCCAAATATGTCTGGTAAACTGGTGTTTACAGACATGGCCTTCATGTGTTTAAGTGTGTGGGCATGCCAAGTATGACCTTTCAGTATGTTGCTGACTGACATTGCCTTCATTCCTCTAAGTGTGTGAGCATGCCCAGTATGTCCATCTGTATTGCATGTGTGGAGCATGTCCAAGTTGTTTGTACTGTGGTGCTGACCTTTGTGTTGTACACCGGCAGATAG
This sequence comes from Protopterus annectens, assembly GCF_019279795.1. NCBI lineage: Eukaryota > Metazoa > Chordata > Ceratodontiformes > Protopteridae > Protopterus > Protopterus annectens. The sequence goes on along the minus strand of NC_056741.1, from coordinate 339,275,131 downwards.
CATGCTGTGTCTGCAGGGTATCCATCGGTCATTTGGCTTGTACTGTTGCTACATTTCTGCATAGCAGGGGGGGGGGCACCTGACTGTTTCTACATTTCTACACAGGAGTGAGGGGGCACACCTGACTGTTACTATTAGTGTACGTAGGATGTGGGGGGCACACTTGCCACATCTACACATTTGCTAGGACTGCACTGGTATGTCAGGTACTCCATTTCAGTCTGTAGTCTTACCTATCGTGCTGGCTAGAGGCATACCAGTGTACTACAGATCCTGGCCTTCACTGCCTACATATTGGTTTCAGACTTCCTAGTCTTCACATATTCCATCCAACTGCCTGGCCTGCTGTAGTCTGTCTGTGTAGGCCTGGGGGGTGTTACACATAGGGCTCATTCAGAGGCCATAGTGCAGCATTTGTTTGTGTTTGTCTACACCTATCCTGCTGACTGTAACAGTTGTTGTGTATGTGCCCCCCCAACTGGCATGTGTGAGTCACTTACCTTGTGGGTGTCCCAGTATAGAGAGTGGTGGTGCAGGGCTGCTTATGTCGGATGCACAGAGTACACTCCCTATACATGGTTGAGCACAGGTAGTGTCATGTTTGGCATCCCTTTTACTGCATGTGCAAGTCATAGAGAGGTGACATTCCTTGGGTCCCTACTGTGTCAGTGCATGTGCTATATGTTGCCTCTTTGCCAGGGACAGGGCATACTGGGCACACCTCCTTCTGCCTACTGGGGCAGGCTCAGGTTGCTCCTCCTCCAAGTCACTCTGTGCCTGTGCAGGCCTTGGCAACGGTAGGGGGCTGTGTGGCCCTGCCCCATGCTGTTCCTGCTGCAGCTGTTTCCGCAGGATCATATTGTGTAGCATGGCACATACAACAACAATTTGGGTACATGTAGTTGGTGAGTACTGTAAGGCTCCACCAGATGTGTCTAGACACCGGAACCATGACTTTAGCATCCCAAACACAGGCTTTGTTATGATTCATGTTTGTGCTTGTGCCTCATTATGGAGTTCTTGTTCGGGTGTGTGTGCATTTCTGATGGGTGTCATCAGCCATGGCTCCAGTGCGTATCCAGCATCCCCCACTAGGTGACTGTGTGGGATGTCCTCAGTGGCAAATCTGTGGTACAGCTGCGTCAGATGCCAGATGTGGGAATCGTGGTAACTTCCAGAGCAGCCAGCACACACATTCATTATTATGCCCTGGGCATCGCACATGACCTGGCAGATGATGGAGGGGAAGCCCTTGCAGTTGATGTAGACCCTATCCCGCTCACCAGGTTGTGCTTTGATGCATATGTGCATGCAGTCTATTGCACCCACTATCTCGGGGTATTCTGCTATTTGATGGAAAAGACGCCTATTGCTGGCCAATGCCTCATGGGTGATGGGGAGGTATACGTGCACACCGACATGTGCTGACATGGCATCCAGGAACTAGTGGAGTACCCTGGATGCTGATGCCTGTGATATCCCCATCATATCCCCAGATGGCCTTTGGAAGGTACCTGTAGCTAGTATATGAAGGCCTACAAATACCTTGGTATCCCCTGGGATGGGTTCTCCTCTGTTAGTTTTGTGTGTGAGGTGTGGCTGGCACAGCTCAACTATCTGCTGTAGGTAGTCCCTGTCCACTCTATAGTGCTCCACTATCTCCAGCTCATGTAGCCCTTGGTAGGTTACCTTGGATCTGTACACTCTTATTCCTCTCCTCACTGTGTGTTGCTCAGCAGCATTCACATCCTCACCACCCTCTGCCTCTTGCACATGCTGGTTTATGATAGCAAAAGCAGCCCCTAGCGTTATTTCTCTTGCTTTCATTTTCTAAAATGTCCCTGTTTGTATACACTGGTGGTGCAGAGTTATTGGGAATAACAAGGGGGTAAGTTGTTTGCATAGTTTATAGTGGTGCACTGGGCTGGGCTGGGCTGCTGCCTGTGTAATTGGCTGTGTCTGATACATTTCACCTGTCAGCTCAGCTAGTTCTCCTTGATTACCTTCCTACTGCTGTTTTCCCTTCCCATTGCCTCCCTGTTTGGGCCTGTGTGCGCGCCGCACAAACAGAGTGCTCAAATGTGCACAGAACTGCTATTTCCTGGTTTAACTTCCTTTTTCTTCATGTGAAACCTGGTGCGCAGCGCACACACCCGCTTACACTTTGTCAGGAGTGCTAGGCAGCTTGGACACACCTCTAGCTTAGCTGTGCTAAGCTGGGAGCAGTCCCGAGCCACAGGGCTCCAATCCACTTACAGTATTCTTGACATTCCCCCCCCCCATGATGTCACCTATCTCCTAGTCTTGCAACCAGCTATTTCTACTCTTACAATCTTGGGCCTTCCTCATACCCTGGGGAAATATGGGATTCACTATCCTTCCCCTCATTTGCATGGGATTGCCTGCTAGATACATGTCCCACACTGAGCCTCCCCCCTTAGCAACCATTACTCACTGGCCATGTTGTCTTCTGCCTGTCATTAACTTGCATGGATGAATACTGCTTTTAGTTAGACTGCTTATTTTAGGTTTGTTTTATTATTCCACCCCATCCCATTTGCAAGCCGCTGCCCTATGCTTAAACAGGCAAGATCGGAGACAAAAAAAATAAAAGTTTTTTTTATTTTTTACGCATTTTGCAATGCCAGTGGCATTTTACTTGGCCATTGGCATGCTTCATCAATGATATGCAGCCTTTATTTGGTGCTGTCATAGCTCCATTTTGTAGTTTGCAGAAACGTACTCGGTTACTAACCGAGTACATTTCTGCAGACTGCACTCATCCTGCACAGACAGCTGCCTGCTTCCTGGATCACAAATTACCCTCATTTGCATGATTTTCACCTGCAAATGAGGGTAATTTGCATACAGGGGCTCAGTCTGTGCAGGATTAGGCTAAGAGCCCACGTGCACGACCCGGGAGCTTGTTCCTGGATCGCATGTCGGCCATATTGCCAAACTAGCTCTTAAACTATTCCTGCACGCTATAACGGGCTTCGTAAATCCCGGGGAATATGTGTACCTTCTTTATGGTGATTGCGATACAGTGGGGTTAGGAAATTAACTTTTTCCCACTGTAGTGCGATCTCAGAGTTGGTATATTTAATTTACAGGGGAGGCAGGGCCCCCCCCCCCCATTTGGGGGGTGGAGGGGGCTTGACTCCCTGTGGAAATGTTGTAAAAAGTGTGTTTTTTCATTTGGTTTTGTTATAGGTGAGGGGGATGTTATTTATATTTGCTTTGTAGTTTTCAATGTTGTGAGATTCAATGTTATGAGTTTTAGATGTTTTGAATTTTTGATCTTATGGTCTCACTGTTTTGAAAATTTGAAATTAGATGTTAAGAGTTTTCGATGTTTTGAAGTAGAAAGATACATACATATATATATATATATATATATATATATATATATATATATAAACACACACACGCACACACACACACACACACACACACACACACACACACACACACACACACACACACACACACACACACACATATCAAAGGCTAAAAACACAGCCTGTCTGGGACCAGACGGCATCCCATACTGTCTTCTAAACAGGCTAATACATGAACTAGCATCACCATTAAGTAACCTTTTTGATCATAGTCTAACCACAGGCTTTGTTCATGTGGAATGGAGAACAGTAACAGTTATTCCCCTCCACAAAGGTGGCCTAGCAACAGATCCAGGAATTACAGACCCATAAGCCTGACCAGCCTCATCTATAAGGCCATGGAGCATATCATTATGGACCTCATAAATAAAGACATAGGCGAATTCCAAACCCTGGATCTTACCCAGTTCTGCTTCGTCAAGGGCAGATCCTGTCTGTTAAATCTGGTGGACATCTTTGAAAATGTCACTAAGGCCATTGATGAGAGCAAATCTGGATAAACAGTATACCTCGACTTGGCATAGGCTTTCAACACAATCCCACACTCAGCTGCCGATAAACTTAGCAAGCTGAATATAAACCCCTCTGTTGTAAGATGGGTTGCCAAATGGCTCACAAACCAGACACACACTATCAAAGTGGGTGAATCCACATCAACCGGCAGACCTGTCACTAGTGGGGTGCCACAGAGGTCAGTGCTTGGCCCCCTACCATTTGGTATATACTTCTCAGAAGTTCAAGTCAAAACTAAGGGGTTGTGGCTAACCATGTTCGTAGATGACTACAAACTGAGTGTAATTACTGAATCCCTAAATGATGTCAGTATACTCCAGGAGGGTCTTATGTAGCTCACTGACTGGCGTCTTAGTCACGGTCTCAAACTGAATCCAAAAAATGCATCATCATTCTTTTCAGCACAAATAATTTCCCTTCACACTATCAAATCAACAACAATACCCTAAGCACCCACAAAGTAGTAAGTGATCTGGGATCACAAGTTGACTTTGACCTTAACTTCGACCACCATGTGTCTAATGTAGTAAGGAAGGCTTTCTACATGGTACACTTGATTAGCAAAGAAATTGCCTCGAGAGCAAAAGTTGTTATTACCGCTCTATACTTAGCACTACCCTGGCCCATAATTGAGTATAACATCCCATTCAGTATGTACCGTACAAAGCACCTGCAGAAATTGGAGAGACCTCAGAGGTTTCGAGCAAAGAAGATCAAGAGACTCCAGCATGTGCCTTACAGAGACCAACTAAAGTCTCTGTCACTATTCTCTGTATCATATAGATTTCTTAAGGAGACTTATGCCTGGCCTACAGAGTGATCTCAGACCCAAACCAAATGAACTTGCTACATATCCATAAATCAAACAGGACTGGAGCTACCTGTTTCAGGGGGCTAAATATAGCCTGCGACTTAAATTGGACATGCTGGAAGGACAGATTTATCTCCCAGTGACTAGTGTGTCTTTGGAATAGGCACTTGGATGAGTTGATGGAGCACTATAAATTCTTATCGAGTACAAGAAGCACAATCCTCCAAGACATGGGCAGTCATTACTAAATGCAGACTTGGTTGACTAGCATTTCTATGGTATTACATTGGGATGAAATAGCTAGGCTTGAAATGACCTCCGGGTCGATAGCTTAGTAATCTCCTATGATCCTATGATCCTATGATCTACAAGTGTAATAAATCAAGACAATCTTTATGAAGAAAGTGAGGAGTCTGTGTGACGATTACAGTTCTGTACACTACAAGTAGGAATGACAGGACAGCTGAGTGGAGTGATGGTTGTTGGACAGAGCTTAAATTAATTGAGTGAAAAGTGTAAGCTGGTACAACAAAATCTACTGCATTGTTACCCCATAAAGTATCTGCATTGTCCTTAGATAATCTGTACTAAACCTGACATTTTTCCACTGAAAATGGATCAAACCCAACTGAACATATAGGTAAACAAAACATAAAAATAGATTAGATAGATAGATAGATAGATAGATAGATAGATAGATAGATAGATAGATAGATAGATAGATAGATAGATAGATAAGACTGACTTGAGGAAAGCCTTAACAGAGAGTTCTCATACTTATTGTGGAACATCATAACACTTGTAGAAATTGCAGGTTCATGAACTTTAATGAAGTAAGCCAAGTTTGAAACATACGAATGGTTTATGTAATCCAAGAGCACTGGGAAAGGACATTAGAAAGAATTGGCAACCTGAGTAGCAGTTCAAGTGACAAATATCTTTGACTATTGCTGGGAAGCTTTTCTTGTATTTGGAATACTTACTTCTTTTATGTTAGGAATTAAAATTCTATCTTACAGACTGACATATTCTGAGTTTTGAATTTAGGGGGGTAGTACTTCACCTTGTTGTTACTTCACTAAAACTTTGTAGAGGGGCAGGGGTCTTGGAGAAAGCATGATGAGACCCTTTAACAAATAACACCGTGATGACCTAGTTTGAGAAAAACTATTAGGATCAGACTGCTCTTGTTTTTTTTTTTTTGCTTTCATTAGAATCTTCTGAATCAGAGGAAACTGAAGGTAAACATATTTTAAGGTGAGTCTAAGGAAATAAGACATATTTTCCAAACTTTCTTTTGAAGAATGGAGAAACAAACATCTTTGACTTGATTGCTGGATTTCTTCTAGGAAACTCCACATTAGTACAATCTCCTGAAATAGGTGTAAAGACAGCTCCTATTCATGGACCATCTTCTTACTTAACACATCTATTAATTTATTCTACAAGCCTAGAATTTGAAATGTGGTGAACAAAGTGTCTTTTCTGAAATTCAGATTGTCTTATGAGACAACTGGCAGTATTTAATTCCTCTTTGTTTATGTGTCATATTACTATTGGGTTGAATGTCCTAATTAAAGGATTTCTGGTTATAAATTGTGGCAGAAAGCTGCTAAGATCCTAAAAATTGTTTGCATCTCTTTCACTTTGCTGCAAAGTGGCATCTCTGTTGAGACAGGGTTTGATGCAGTGACAAGTCATTGATGTAGGAGCCCAGAGCATAACACAAAGAATATATTATTAGATACTGAAGTCTGGGTGGATGAGGTAGTGTTTTTGAAATGTATGTCTAGTGTGATGATGTGAGGTATTGCCATCTGTGCCAGAGAGAATAAGACAATGCCTGTGTAACATATGCTAGCATAGTTAGCTGGAGTTTTGTAAATAATCTTGTGTCATTTGACTATCACACTGACTTGTATCGGGTATCAAACTATCACCGGAGTTTATATCCTATCTTAGTGGATAGAAGAGAGGCCACTGCTAAGAGAGACACCGCTTCTGATATAACTATTGTGAAGCCTACAGTGGTTAAAGAGAAGTAGTACTTGCTTGGGCAGTCCACTCCAGTCAGAGCTTTAGGAGGGATCCCATTCCAAATACCTTTGGTCCAGGTTCACCTTGACTGGAAGGGTGGAAAAGGAAGCAAGCAGGTAGCTGTGTTAGAGGATATTCCTGCAGATGTCTTGATAGGGAATGATTCTCATAATGCAGTGCCTTGTGTGCATGCAGTTATATGCAGTCAGGCTTGGAGACAGGCATGTAAGTCTGGTAGTCTGGGAAGACCCAGACAAACTCCACATCTGAAGCTGGGGCAGGTGATGTGACTATTTCAGGGAGGGAGATACCCTCTTGCAGTGAGCTTGAAAGTGAGCCACAGCTGCTGGTAGGTACTGATGTTCCCGTGAACAGGTTGTCTGCAAGGATAGAGGTGAATGGTAGTACCCAGGCTGATAGTGAGGCACTGCTATCAGAAGATACTAGGCTTCCTGTGGAAGGGAAGCTGGGACAAGTTACAAAGATAAAGTTGAGACAGGCTCAGCATTTGGACCCTACCTTATGAGGCTTGAGGGAGGTAGCTAAGGAGGAAGTTGATACTCAGAGAAAAGAGGACTGGAACAACGTGTTGTTGTATTGATAGTGGACCCCTGAGGGAGAGCTAGAGGGTGAGGTGATACAGCAGTTGGTAATTCCAAGAGCCTATTGTCTGGCACTTCTAGCCAGAGCCTGTGACATTCTTTTTGCATATTATATGGGCATAAAGTGTACCAAGAGACATATTATGCAGAATTTCTATTGGCCTGGGATTGCAAGGGATGTAACAGGGTACTGTACAACCTGTGAGTGGTGCCAAAATGTAGGCAAGGCAGGGGACAAGGTCAAAGCTCCATTGATGCCTTTGCCTGTGATTTAGGAGCTGTTTCTGAGGGTAGCTATGGGTGTTGTGGCTTCTGAGTACCCCAAGTTCCACAGGGAAGATGTCTATCCTGGTGGTAGTGGATGATGCTACTAGATACTCGGAGGTGGTGGCTCTGTCCTCCACTGAGACAGAGAAGGTGACAAATGCTTTGTTAGAGATTTTCAGCAGGGTAGGTTTCATGAGAGAAATACTGACTGACAGAGGTGCCAATTTCATGCCAGACCTGGTGGCTTGTCTGTGGAAGCATTGTGGGGTGAAGAACCTAAAGACCACCCAAAGACTAATGGTCTTGTGGAGAGGTTAAACTCTACACTAAAGACCATGCTACAGGCATTTGCAGACCAGTTTAAGAGAGAGTGGGACAAATATTTACCCCATCTATTGTTTGCATACAGAGATGTTCCCCCAGAATTCAATGTTTTTTACACTTTGAGTTGCTGTATCGGCATAGAGTGAGGGGGCCTTTAGATATGATTTGTGATGAGTGGGAGGGTGAGTGTGAATCCCACAAGAAGTCTGTTGTGGCATATGTCCTAAACCTCAGGACAAGGCTTAGGAGCTCATGGGCTTGGGCCTTGAGAACCTGGTAGGAGTCCAATAGCAGAAAAAGGTCTGGTATGACAGGAATGCTAGAGCTGGAGAGTATGCTGTGGGACAGCAGGATATGGTGCCCATTCCTGTCAGACACAATACGATGCAGGCAGCTTGGGAGGGACCCTTCAAAGAGGTAAGTGAGGTAAGTGACATTAATTATATGATATGGTAAGCCTGCTAGGCTGGAGTCAGGGGCACAAATTGTACTATGTTAACATGATGAAGCCACAGCATGTCAGGAAGATCCTGGGCAGATTGCAAAGGGTAGGGCTGACCATTAAACTCAATAAGTGTCAGGTGGGTATGGTAGAGGTCTCCTACCTGGGACATAGAGTGGGAAGTGATATGATTAGGCCAGAACCTGCCAAAGTGGAAGCTAATCAGATGTGGCTTGCCCCCACAAAAGCAGGTGAGGGCATTCTTTGGGACAGCAGGGTACTATAGAATATTTCTCAATTATAGTGCAATAGCTGCTCCCCTCACAGATCTGACAAGGAAAAACAGGCCAGATAAGGTAATGTGGACCCCAGCCTGTGAGCAGGGATTCTAAAAGCTTAAAGGGGTTTTGGGAGGACCTCCTATGTTAGCAAGTTCAGATTACAGCAATGCCAATGCAGATGGACTCTCATGACAGGGTATAGGTTAATGTGTTCATAGCTAGACCCATTTCTCTCAAGCAATGTTTTTCCAGGGTCACTTAAAAAACTAGTTTCAGTCTTCAAAGGGGAGGAGAGATGTGATGATGTGAAGTATTGGCGTCTGTGCCAGGGAGAATAGGGAAGTGCATGTGTAACATATGCCAACATAGTCCGATGGAGATTTGTAAATAATTTTATGTCATTTTACTATTACACTGATTTGTACAGATGCTTGTGTTAAAAATGTATCAATAGTGTTATTATTACTGATTAAATATATACGTTTAATCAAAGAATTCTGGAAGGGAACAGTACAGGCTTTTGAAAGGGTTCTATAGCCTTCAGATACTGCAATAGTTTTTTGCAAAGCTCTTAATGTGTATTGCACCAGTGTCAGGTGATCACCTGTGATGTCATTCCATAACCAGCAATGAGAAGATGGAACTCACACAGCAGCTTGTTTTGTTTTCTTTGGAACCTGATATAAAGATCTATGGCAGTTATCACAGTGAGTTGCTACAGTAATTAAGTTAGCTAGGAAACAGTTATTCTTTAGACAGTCAGGAAATACAGTGAAATTAGTTTAGTAGTGTTTTGTGCATCTGTTTGAATCTGGCCAACTGTGTTATTTTTATGTCTCCTGTGATTGAAATTCTGATGTTTATTGTACTTTGATAGTTAGTATTCTTGTGTTTTGTATATTATTATTTATTGTTAAATATTTTTATACCTTTCATTGTGGCTGGTCTTTTACAGAATACTTTTAAAAATACTTTTAACATCTTGAGAGTACCTGTGCTTATGTTCGTGACACCTTGATCACTCCAAAAAGCCTGACTGCTTTGGTTACACTCTACCATAAATGTTAGTATTGATTTTATTCAGTATAATTGGATACCGTTGCAAGAGCCTGACAGTGGTTGACTGGTGGCAGCGAGGTTACCTTATAGTCTGGGCAGAAGGGGTACAGATAATAAATCTGTACCAGCCTTTCCCAGGTGTGTGTGTGTGTGTGTGTGTGTGTGTGTGTGTGTGTGTGTGTGTGTGTGTGTGTGTGTGTGTGTGTGTGTCAGCTTCTTGAAAGTGGGACACAGTGCTCCAAGTGAGTCCTGTCTGGAATCTGGCGAGACAGATAGTGAAGTCCCAGGTCAGAGCATATTCCCCTGTGTGCTCATGGGGGAAACTGTGTTTAATGCAGAGAGCTGCATCTTAAAATACTGTATAAACCCATTCCTGTTTGAGTGACCATCTCTCACCAGTGTCAGTGGTATGGATTGAAGCTCCTAGATTATTGCCCAGGGTAAAGATAGGCCATCACATCTATAATATATGTTTACCCTTGAAATTGTTCATTTACACATTGGAGAATAATAATCATCATATCCATTGGATATATACATTGGTTCTAGCAGATTTTGAGTTACTACAATATCTTTCTTGTATACAGCCTTGCATTGCATATTAGAAGACCTCAGCATTCTCAGAAACCTTCTTGCTATGATGATTTGTTGCTGGCAGACTTTCACTAGGGCTTTAAAAACTCTGTTTGTCTGTCCTGAATAGGAAAAATGTGCCTAGGTACTTTGTCTATGATTGTCATTAAACATTTGTTTATCATGAAGGAGTGATGAATGCTTCTTGTAATCCATTGTTAATCACTGAAATGAAAAATGAAAGATGATTATGTTTTATCACAGTGAGTTGCTACACTAATTAAGTTATCTAGGAAACAGTTATTCTTTAGACAGTCAGGAAATACAATGAAATTAGTTAGGGTCAAAATCTGCCCAATCACCTAACCTCAATATCCTCACCTTCCCTCTTCAAAAAAAACATAAAATCACATTTTATGCAACACTGGCAATGTCCATGTCTTCCCCCAGGCTAGACCAAACAAGTCACAACTATTAGTACTCACTTAAACACCATTGTCCTCATCCACTAATAGCTTAGTGACACAAAGCTATACCACCAATTATGCTCTACCATCTTACCCCTTTTGTACAAATTTTAGCAAATACTTCTATAAATCTCAGATCAAACTACTGTTTTGATCCATATTCAACAAACATACTGTACTCTGAGCCAAAATATCCTGTACCTTGCAAATATTACTATTGTAATGTAACTAACTTTGTAACTGTCTGTAAATTCTACTATTGTAATGTAACTAACTTTGTAACTGTCTTCAAGAATACTGTCTCATATCATACTAATGTTAATTAACTAAGGTTCTGTCTAACTGTTAATGTTAACCAAGAGAATGTATTGTAATTATTTGTGGAGCTTTTCTCCCCGGGCCTCCGCTGAAAATGGACCTGTGTCCAGTCGGACTATCTCGGTAAACAAATGTAAAATAAATAAAAATAAAAAATAATTTACTGTCTGAGATATCTAAATAATGAATTTAAAACTCTGGCAATCACTCTGGTGGATGTGGCTACTCAAAATTGCAGAGATGAAACTGAAAACTGATGCTTGGTTCTGGGGAACAGAAGGTACTTTCTTTGAAGTATTCTCACATTAATGTAAAGACGAGCTTTTTCTATATTTGGAGTTGGCTTGTAAGAGTCTTGCTCTATGAAAGAAACTAAAGCCTGTAGCCGAAAATTAAGTCTTCAGAGTTGCCATCATGAAGTATTTTACTTTCCAAATATCTTTTAAAACTATCATAAAGTTATAGTACTGCCCATTTTCAGTTTCAACATTTTTCTCCCATAGCATTTAAAGACTTCACACAACGTGTAGAGGGTGTACTGTCATTTTCAGACTCTTTGGTAGAAAGATGATCTATTTCAGACATGTAAGGATCTTTCTTTTCACTAAATGAGTGAGGCAGTTCTTTTTACTTTCTTAAACCTTTGGATGTCTTTGCAAATGGTTACTCCATTGTGTTTCTCTTTTGTTTCATCACTGTGTCCTGCACTGTATTAACATAACCTTTTGCAAAGGTTTTGTAGCCAAACAAAGGCTGTGGGATACCAGGATTAGTTAGAGAAATGGTGAGTCAGTCATGACTGAATATTGAAACATACTAGGAGAACTAATAATGCCTGGATCCCTTATCATGAAAGGAGACCAAAACACAGGAGCCAATAAAGGTCCTGCTAAGTTCATATCTTTTGGCAAATTGAGGTCAATGAGAAGCCTTTTCATACTTCTAATAAGTAACGTGTGCCCCTTTTTTGAAGAGTAATTTCAATGACAGTGCTATCTCCAGCCACAGGACTAGAACTAGATGACTTATTTATAATGATGCATTCTTTGGCTGCTTTCTTTGATTATTCACCTCTGTTGAGCTTGTGAGCCATATCATTATATATACATACATATATATATATATATATATATATATATATATATACATATATATATATATATATATATATATATATATATATATATATATATACATATATATATATACAGTATATATACATACACATGACAGCCTCACATACTAGTCAAGGTTCCATGGAACTGTAGTGTGAATCAAGCATTGTCCATTGTGAGGAAAATGGTACCGCTGATATAAACTCTATTACAGAATGCATACATTCTAAACCCAAATACTATAACTTAATACTGCAATGATCTTCCACAAGAAAGATCACAGGATTAAACATATTGTCAGGAATACATTTGTAGTTGCACATATCCTGTTCCGAGTGCACTGTGTCATTCTATGTCATGGGAGAGAAGCAGGGAAGGAAGAGCATGGAACTTGAATAGAGCTGACTGCAATACTGAGACAGGCTATCATGCATGTAGTTGCATAGTTGTATGATATCTGCAGACAGTCCTATCTGACCTTTAGTACTGCAAATTCCAGTATTCCATCTTTGAATTATTTCCCATATAGGTTCATAGGTAGGTACTAGGCTATCTGCCCGAGGGCATTTATAAGCCTAGCCAGAGTATGTCGGCTTTCACCACCCCATTGATTAATTAACTGATCCTCTGTCAAGCAGAGTCAATGAAGTGATATATATATATATATATATATATATATATATATATATATATATATATATATATATATATATACCATCTAGTCTGTTTTTAAACATAATGTGTTTGATTGTTTGGCTATTAACGGTAGTTTATTCCATAGCTTTAGTATTTGTTGTCTTACATACCTTTCTCTTTGACTTCTTATTATGTTTTATTTTATAACTCAGTGCCTTTAAAATTTATAGTGGTATAACCAAGTCCTATCCCAGTTGAATTCTTAAATCATTGTCAGTTATTTCATTAAAGGATAGATACAATTTCCCTCAGACCAAACTAAAGAATACTGTATAAACTTAGATAGTTTAATCTATCTACGCATGGCAGAAACCTAATGGACATCTCCATAGTGACTCCTCCTTTTAGCTGTTTACCGCAAAAGTAGTCATTCTACACTGAGATGCTAATCTCTCAGCTATCGCATGCAATTCCAATAAATTGGAAAAAATAATAAACATAAAGACAGTTCCCTCTGCTTTTAATCACAGAGTATAGTCTAGTAAACTAAACAATCCTGATAAGCATTCTGATAAAGTAAATTGCTTTATTTATCACCTGAATACTAATTTGAAAATTGCGTTACCACTTTTTTCTTTGCTAGAGCTAATTTAAGCTGCCGAAGATAACACGCCAATAAAACAGGCCAATGTTTTTAGCTCTTCGGATTCCTCACAGAACAATTATGTGAACTAATTGCTCAATTCTGAAAGAGAATACACTGTACAGGATAAAGCATCAGAAAGGCCTGAGCAGACCTTTATATAATAAAGAAAGCTTGTTAGAAGAGAGGGCTTATTAAGCTTTAGTTTTCTGCGTTATGCAGTTTGTTTCATTTATGTACAGCTTACTTTAACTGAACTAACAATCAGGGCCCAAATGTTCACATCTAACTGCATTTCAGTCTGGATTATAGTGAATGTGTTTGTGCAAGGTAGGCAAAATATACAGTATAATATGCAACAAATATAGATATATATAGAAAATGTAACAACAAACACATACATCACACAGTGTCATGGCATTCACATAATTACATATCTATCTATATCTATATATATATATATATATATATATATATGTGTGTGTGTGTGTGTGTGTGTGTGTGTGTGTGTGTGTGTGTGTGTGTGTGTGTGTTGAATGATAAATAGTGAAGGTAAGTAATTTTAAATGGTAAAAGTATCAATTTTGAAGTAAGTGTATGTTTGAGTGTGAGGTATGGCAAGGCAGTTTAGCTGAATGTGAGTTTGGGTGAGTGGAGTTTTGTCTGAGAGCTGTCAGTGTCACAAGGAGGAAGTGGGATTGTTGCAGGTAGGTGGATTTTTTTGGGTCTACTGCTGAAAGATTTGAATATACTCAAACTCTTGACATTAGAGGTGAGAGTGTGTGTGCAAGTGTTTGCATGTTTAAGTTAGAAAAAGGAATAGGGGACAGATTTAAAGCAGGGTGTTTGATGTTGTTTTTGATGGGTTGGAAATGTGTGGGACTGTTTCCAGGTTAGGGATATACTATGGGCTAAATTATGGGATGTATTTAGTATTGTGCATGTGTCATGCTGTCTGTACTTAGGGTTACCACCTATCCCACTTTGCGTGTATCTGCCTTGTGCTTTGATAGTTGCATTACCCATGCTTACTAATGCATGCTAACCCTAACCTTAGCCCTCCCCATCCCTAATCCCAACCCTAAACTTATCTTAAAAAAAAAATTACATAACACTGCCTCAGTCAGACAAATTAGGTCCAAATATAGCGGTAGGGTTTTGGATCAGGGATCAAAAAAGGAAACTATTTCTTTTGCGTCCTTTTTTGCCCTCAATGTTTCTGTTTCCAGTTAGTTGACATTTTGAAATGTAAAAGTACTTTTGCATTTTAATGCTTTCTTATAAACGCATATATATGCATACACAGACACACACATATTTATTTATGTATTTATTGATAGATTGATTGATTGATTGATTGATTGATTGATTGACATTTGTTGACCGGGAAAGCCCACTGGGCCAGAGACCCATTTTTAATTAAGGCCCAGTGAGAAACGCTCCATATAGATAGATAGATAGATAGATAGATAGATAGATAGATGCAGAACATTTCATCTAAAACATGTTTACTCATTTCATGTAATCATATATATAAAAACTCAATTTAAAACACATTTAATCTAGTGATGGAAAAGTGTAGTATGATGTAGAGAATTACTGCTTGTATTGTTTAAGGAGTTAGGATAGTAGAAATTACTAGACAAATGAGCCTAATGCACTGTTATTTGCTAAAGTAAGCATGTTGTACCCCATATTTCTCTTTTCTCTTGGGGGGATGTGGCCATGGAGTTAGCATATTTAATAAAGGAATGTGAGATGAAGGGGAGCTTGGCCCCTGCAAAACAAAAAAAAAAAATTAGTAGGAATATTTGCTGTATATGAAAATTTAGATGACGTGATTCAGTTAAATGTGTTTTAAATTACATTTTTATATATTGTGTGATTTGTATGATTACATAAAATAATTGTAGGTGCAAAGTATTAGACTTTTACATAAATATTTTTAAAATCTATGTTTATATGCATAAGTTGTTAACCAAGGTACAGTGCTACAATAGACCAATGTCAGTCTCAGCAACTGAAAAGGGATAAAAGGCAATATAAGTGCATTTTTCAATTATAATAAAAATAAATGGGCATACAATTAAGGAAGACATGAATGAGCCCAATTCCAAAAGACTTGCTGTCAGAGAATGACTTAATACAAGAGTTTTTTTGGAATCAGGCCCCTCTGGTGTCAGCTTGTTTATAGATAAGTCTTTCACCGAAAATAAGTCTTTTGGAATCAGAGCAGACTTACACTGGAGTTTGCAAATTAAATTACACAATCAATATAATGCACTATGAGACAGACAATTAAATGGACAAAAATAATGTGACAGATTATAAGAGACAGAAACAAACTAAAAGGCACATACCTGTATGTGATATATAAATTTACTAGATTTTGCAAGATATATCTTCTTGTAGAGAGTATTATCATAAATAAGTAAACCTTAGAAATGCCCATTGTGCAATGGATTTTTGCAACACATTTCTAATTATTCATGTAGAATGTTATAGAAGATTAAGCTAAAAGATGGGAAAATATAGGGACTAACATAATGGAAAAACAAGAGAGGAGAGCATGCAGATCTGTCAGTCAGTAATATGACAAATGATCAACTTTTACCAATATATTACATATGAGAAAAAAGACTCAAATAGTATCTGGTAGCAAAGGGCAACAAAGTATGGCCATTCTGGTGACACTTCATTGCAAATGCAGGTCCAGGATAAAATGTATTAACTGAATATTCTGAAAGGACTAAGTGGGTAGGATAACTTGAAAAAATGTTTTGCATACAAATAGAATAATATGCAATTGTTATGAAAAGAGAAAGTAAGTGGAATGAGTTGTAAAAACAAATGATACAGAGAACATAATATGTAAATATAATGAAAAGAGAAAGTGAGTGGGTTAAATTGCAAAAGCATCAGAACGCATATCAGAAAGCATTATATATAAATACAAAAAGAGAAAGAGGATACATTACAAAACAAATGATACAGAGAGCATAATATAAATATGGAAAAAGAACATGAGTAGGATATGATTAAAAATGTGACATTAAGAGCATTACATATAAGTATGTGTAGGAAAAGTGACGTTATGTACTATTTAATAATGTCATTTATCTCAGCAAGTGATACATATTCACATATTTTGTTTTTTGGCTAAGGTTCTCTTCTGAGACACTTACATGTATGTTTGTCTTATTATTAACTGATTCTTTGAAAGAAGGTCTAAATGTGCCATATTGTCCACCAATGACATGATTAGCAGCTTTATCAAACTGTTTCCATGTAATACTTGGAGGTATGGAGCAACAGCTTTGAAAAACTCTTGTGTTGTCTGAATGCAACAACCACTGCAAATTATTCAAACTGTAGACATATGCTCTTCAGGAAAATTGTTAATCTCTGTCCCCATGATAAAGTCATTGCTGGAAATCATGGCTTTTTCTGATGGCATATGTAGCTTGAATCACACGTGTAATTCATGATACATGGTGGATTATTCTTAGGCAAAATCCAGAACCAGCTGGAAATAATCACATTGCCAGAAACTAAGAAAATAAATTGGGAATACTTATGTTTCCCATCTTTGACTAATGCATCCATTAACACACCTTATAACAAACCATATTCCCAGCCTTCAGACCACTGTTAATGTTATGTGTACCTTAGTATTCCATACACCAGCCCAGAAATACTACTGTTTCCAGTATGCATGGCTGAATGAAAAAGCTGGCAATAGTGATTCTAGTCAGCAAAAACCTTTACCAGAGTAATGCCAGCTCATTGTGTGTAAAGATATTCACAAGAACTATTTAAAGGAAAACAGTTTATCATCTACAGGTAAAGTGAATCTTGAAAAGTTGATGCAGACAGATAGATTTTTGTTGACGATGTTTGACTGTCAGAACTAGTGGTGATACACACTGTGTGTCCCTACTCTATTCCTAACATGGATAAGGCGAGTTTTGTTTGTTTTCATCTTTTCTCCTTTATCTGAGTTAATGCTTCCTTGAAGCCGGTATATTAGAGACTGAATGCAGGTGTGCTGCCTAATGAGTGGGTACAAGCTGGCTTAACCACCTACAAAAAATGTTTCAAATTCTTTGTTATACTTAAACTGATTCTGTTTTGATTGTGTGATGTTTTGTGGGATTAGAACAGTAGCTGTAATTAGTCATACATAAATTAAATGCTGCATAGTTAATCCTCCAATGGCCATTGGAGTTTTACCTTACATTGGGCAACCTATGAGTGGTTACATAGTTAATCCTGGTAAAGTCCTGTTTTAAGATCATAATATCCTTTTTGTTTCTACCCCTTCGGTTAGTACTCAGGATCTATTGACATATGAACAGTTCAGTTTTCTTTGTCTGCTCCCACATTATAAAATAGTTTTGTTTAATTTATCAAATATACATTTTAACAAGGTCAGCTAACTAAGTGCAGGTCCCTTTTTTCAGTGTTTACCCAGTTCACTGAAAGTTTAATAATTAATGATAGAAGCAAATCTTTCAACGTACAACTATTTTTTCCATAAACACTGTTTCCAGCACCTCAGCTAACATTAGTCAAGGTACAGGAAATATTTTATCATTAAATAAATAGCTTCACTTTGAGGACTGGTTTCTCTTCTTTATAAATGAGCCGGACCACTCCCTGATTATGTATCCTGCACAGTTCATAGGTGTGTACTAGGCTAATGGCCCTGGAGCCTATAAGCCTAGCCTAAGAGATTCTGACACTGACATCTGCAAAGTTAGTTTTCAGTTCCCCTGTGTCAAGCAAGGCCGCTGAAGATCCAGGATGATGAACTTCCTATTGCCATTTTATTTGTCATTTCTTCTCTTAAGAGGGCCAGTGCTGCTTGGTGCTTGGCATCGAATTTGTGGGGTTTTTTCTCCAGAGTATGGGAAGTCCTCACCCTCCAGCATGTCTGTCCCATGTTCATGTTGAGGTTTAGGTCTGGGCAGCGTCCCTGGAGGGACTGGGATGGGATGGACTGGGATTTCTTTCTTTGGGTGTGGCATATCTAGCAGTTCTGGGTTAGACAGATCACACCTCTAAGTAAGTGAAGGTAAATAGTAGTAATGGAGATAATATGTCTGTTATAGTAGGAGTTTTGTTCAAGGTAGTCATGTGTCTAAGGCTGTGTCTTTTGTTAGTATTTCCAGTTGTGGAGGTTGTTTTTGTACCTAGGTTGTTGTTGTGAATTGTAACAAATGGGGAATTGTATTGTATAATAGGTCTAAATAGGTCTAATGAGAGAGAGATTAAACCTTTCTCTTTTCTCTTGAGAAACCTTTTATGAACCTGAGTTGTAACATACACTGAATTATTCTCACAGGATGTGGTGGTATCAGGAGAGGTTGAGCTGTCAACCCAGGACCACCCTCTGAACACTTATCACACCTTTGGACTTTAGTGTTTGTGGGACTTCCACCTGGCTGAACTTTTACTTTGCAATGACAATGCACTTTTGGGGTTTGGCATTGAGCTTAAGGCCATGGTTCTGGCAGCAGTCACTGGTGAGGTGTCAGTGATGGTGTTGTAGAATAGCTACAGCCAGAAAGAGTGTTGGTGATGGAGTCCAGTTTGTTGGCTTGAAGTCACTTGTTGTCCCTGAACTTCCCCTAAGTGGATGCCAAACAGGGAAGAACAGGATGCCAAACAGGATGGCCAAGTGGAAAGACCACTACTTCTTGATTAATGTTTTGGACACCTAGTCGTTTGTCGGTATCTTCATTGAGGCAATCTATGATGACTAGTGGGTTTATCTATAGATTAGTGAGTCTATCTATGATTCCTAAGTGATCTAGTGAATCTATCAGCTTGGGTGTCTATCTATAGGCTGTGTGATCTGGGTAGGCTCTGTGAACTACCTTGCCCTCTCTAGCAGCTTACGGAGTCTATCACTAAGTCTAGGCATGATGTAATTCAGAAAGGTCCATGAGTTTCGTTCCATAGCATTATATGGGTCCATCGTAAGGAGATTGCGTATCCATGCCATATATATCAGTCCGTCTCTCATTCAGTCAGCCACATATCAGTCTCCATGTAGTTACCAGGCAGGGTTTGTGGAGTGGGATGTCCATAGAAGTGCACCTAGTGAGGTGATCACAGTTGACATTTTGTTTATTTGAATTGAGTACTCAGGTGTGGTGCCAGTTCACTTTGTAATTCATGTAGGAACAGTAACAGGTTTTTATAGGTGTATTATGGCTATAGTATTCTTGGCTATAAAAACATAGATTTTACATTTTTGACTGTGCATTGAAGGGGTATGCATTTCCTCAGGTATTGACATAGGGTTGCAAGTGAGGATTGAGTAGAATCAAACCCAGGACTCCAAGAAAGGTATCATTAGCAGCCTGTGTTTTCAACCTTCTTGTGCTGTGCTGCCATTCTGCTGTTTGCATACTGATGATTAACTGTGATCTTTTCCTAAACTATATTAAGTTGATAGTTATCTGCAAATTTAGTTTCAGAGCTAGAACTTCAGTACTGACATCTGGTCACAACCTGAATATAAATTCTGTATTCTGTATTAAACTGTTAAATGTTTATTGCATAAACTGTATGTTTAATAATATTGTGTTTGTTGCCCATTTCTTTACTTCATATAGTTTTAAACAATACAGGATACATTTCCACTCACCGTTGCTTTTGCTTGTAATTCTACTTTTTAATTTTCTACTTTAGTGGCTTGAGTCATGCATAAAAGGATGTCTTTACAGGCTAATATTCTAACTTCCATAATACTTTTAATTTTATTTTTTACTCACAAGCAGGCTATACTTGTCATTGACTTGTTATTTCTTCTATAGCTGAGATGGATTTTTTCTGTTAGTGTTGTGTTACTGTAATATCACTATTTTTCTATTTGTTCCTAGTTGCTGCTTTTGAACATTATGGTTGCAATCTAGGAAGAGCCAATGTCAAGAGATACATTAAAAACGGAGATATTGTTCTTGGCGGAACCTTTCCAGTCCATAATACAAAAGAAACCCCTCAAGTTTTGTACACACAAAAGCCTGAATATTTGCCTTGTGAGACGTAAGTTGTCACTATATTCTACAGTATCCAAATCAAATGTAAAATGTTCAAATAAACCATGAATAGTCTAAAGCAAGCAGTGAGGAAAAAAATTACTGGGAGGTTTGAAAACAATGTACAAATGATATGCGATCTAATTATGTCCAACATTGTTCAGAGAAACTCTTTTAAACAGAAAAACAAAACATTAGTATTTAGAATTCTAGCATTCTGAGCTGCTTGTCCACATATGATGCCATATATTTATTTTGTGTATAATAATTTGCAAGGCAAATTGTAACTGGCTTATATATCTAAGAATCTATGAACAATGAGATTGGTTTCAAAATGTGCCTTGGATTTTAAAGAAGCCTAGAGTACTAACTTGTAGCAAAATTCTAAGTAGTCATGACAATTTAATACCACTGCTAAAACTGTGCTACTTCATTCATTTTGTACTAGTTTGTTAAACCAGAAGAAGTCTTGTATAGTTTGCATCTTTAATGATCAGGACCATATATTTATTTCATTAAGTGGCAGACTGATAAAACTTGTATAAAATGGCTAGTGTAGCATTACTTGTTACATTGTCAGGGTTGTGAAAACCAAGACTCACATATAAAAGCACAGTAGACTGTTTTACAATGCTGTATGCACAGAAGGGACACTTATGATCTGTTTTGCAGAATTTTGAAGCTTCCAGAATTGCAACAATCACTGCAGACAGTTAAGTGGTCCATGTTAAAAAATATGTGAGTCTCATGTTTCCCAAATTACCTGTGTAACTAATTTGCCAGCACAACTAAAACTTCCTTTCTTTTTCAGGTTCTACATATATATTTATCAGCTCGTCCAAGCCATGATTTTTGCCATTAGTGAAGTTAATGACAGCCCTCACCTTTTGCCCAATGTCTCGATAGGATTCTGGATCTATGATACATGTAATACTGTTGCTGGAGCTTTAGAGGACACAATGTCAATATTGACAGGTCAGGAAAAGTTAGTCCCAAACTTCAACTGCCATGTATCACAGCCAGTCGCGGCTATCATTGGTGATGACAAGTCAAGGATGTCTATTCCCATGGCAAGATTGTTAGGTCTACATAAATTTCCACAGGTATTTTTCACTGTCTTAAAACAAATACGCTCATGAAAGAGTCTTGGTTACTATTCAGTCTTTATGTCGTAAAAGGATGCATTGCAACATAACAGGACTTCTTCATTTATCAAAAATGTTGCTTATCTATGCACTAGTAAATCAAATATTAATACTGATCAGATATGAATGCTGATGTTTGCAGACTCTTAACAAATTAATATTATTCTGTTTTCATATTTCTGACCAGGAATATTCAGTTTTAAAAGAGTATATAAATGGCAAGCCTGTACTAATTGCTACTCTTAGTTAATCAGTTCATTATTATTTCTCAGATTAAGCCACCACATGGGTTAAGCAGCAATCAGTTATACTGTTAGTGTACAGAAAATCAGTATTTCTTAAAACTAGTTTTCTGTAAAATATTATGTGTACTACACTTACTATCATCTTGTTTATTTTCCTTGTATGTGTTCAGATCATAAGAAGTGGCTAAAAGCAGGAGGAATAACTAGTTAGTTGTCAGAGAGAGAGAGAGACAGACAGAATAAAAAAAATACTGTAACAAGCATAAAAGCAAGAAAATGGTTTGAAATGATCCAGATTTTTGTTTTTTAACTAACTGGCACTTTATATAGTCAAAAACTTTAGCATTAGACATAAATCATTCTTATTTTATGCAGTTAAATGAATACCAAGCCATGTTTTAAAAATTATGTCAGGATATTAAACATGATAGCAATAATCCCAAAATATATACACCACCACTATAGTGTTAGAAGCTCAAGTACATTCTTAAGCGTCAGCTTTCAGATGTGAGTTACAACTAACAATTTATGACACATAAACAATGTTAGCAGGTGTTCAAGTTTGCTTAAATTTCATTGGCTTGTCACACCATGCATATCAGTAGTATTCTGATGACATTTATTTGCTTTATGCTGACAGTAACAGCAGTGATGCATTCTGTGTTGTTAACTTAACACGTCATTTCAGCTATTTACTAAAATCATTATATAGCAGAAAAAAAGTCCCACGATATTTTAGGGGAATAGCTTGTTCAAATCATGTCAGTTTATTAATTTTTCAGCATGTAATTCATACAGACAATTGCCAGATCTATACAGTACGCTGTGCTGCCCTAGTTGGAGTCGCAGTATTGATGTCTTAGTTCAGTATATGATGTGTAATCTGAGACAGGAGAAAAAAACAGCCTGATCTAATGTGTTGTACTTTTGAGACATGCAGTAAGGTGTTTGGCAAAGTACTTGTATTACTTACACACAACTGCAATTTGTCCCTGAACCCCATGCAAGAGACAATAAAGACAACAAAGAAAGGAAGTAACCAGAGTTTTATTGTTCACAGACAAGTAAACGTATTTATTCAGAGAATGAACTTGACATCAGTCCTCCATAAACACAGGCAGTGTGAAAAGAAACACTCACTTCAACCAAATATAAGCACCAACATAGACGATGCTACCAAAGTAACATAAAGCAGCATGGGAAACAATCATCTCCCTATTAACACTAGCAACCAGTGTCAGTCTACTGCTCACAACATACCACAACAACCCCACTACAGATCAGCATAGCTCTTCACTCACTCTCTCTGACTGACTTGGAAGTAAAGAAGAGAAAAGAAGGATCTCCTTCCCCAAGAAATGATCCTCTTCCACTTACCAGGCAGATGATTCTCTCTCCTCCCCACTAACCTGCAAACTCTAGACTATGAAAAGAAGAAGTTAAACCAATATACCATGTAAAAACACGAAAGTATCAATAAGGCAATCTCCATCAGGTCTAAACCACAAAGGGTCCCTGTCAGTGAAGTACCAGGGGTCCAACACTGAGAAGCTTAATACCAAACCAACATGTGCCACCCTACAGTTACAAAATATCCTAGTGGTTTCTACTGCTCCATTACTGATATCAGACTGCCAAACTATCCTGGGAATGATGGCAGACCATATTAATACTACTCTCAGACAAATATTCATCTACAACAAGTCCCTGATAATTTATGCCAGGAGATTGCACTTGGGTGCAACTTCAAATCGTTCTGCCCTAAGTAAATGACTAGATAGTGAAGAACTTTACTTCATGTAAAATACCAACCAGATGTTTCCACTGCAAACCTTCCAGACCTCACAGTAGATCATAGTGTGTGTGCCTCACTGTAGATCATAGTGTGTGTGTGTGTGTGTGTGTGTGTGTGTGTGTGTGTGTGTGTGTGTGTGTGTGTGTGTGTGTGTGTGTGGTACCTTTAAAGCCACTGTAGTTCATGGGCACATGCATATAAGTACTGAGCACGTGCAAGCAGAGTGCCATTTTGTGTAAGCAGCCAGAGTGAAAGCATGTATGTGTGCAGCAGTCAGTCAGTTCGCTGGTTCTTTAAGTTTTATGTTCCAGTCATCCATTCTGATGTGTTTGTGTGTAATAAATATCTTAAATGAACAACCAAGCCTCATCATCTTATTTGAATACACAAGACAAGCAACATGGTGCCAGAATAGGATCCAGAGTTTACGCTTCTTAAAACCATGAGGCGCAGTCAGAAATGGAGGAATATACAGGCATGGCTCAGACAACTGCAAATGACTCGCAAACAGGTTAGAAAATATTTCCAGGTACTTAAACTCATTTAAATGATTTTTCACTCAACAAATATAAAAAGAAACACTCTAAGCAATTACTGAATAAACAAAATGTTCGAAATTGTGACATACTGATAAAAGTACTTGAAATAATTACGAAAATGTTTAAAACAATATCTGCATTGTAAAAAATGATATAAAAGAGAAAACAACTGTATTTTTTGCAATGTACTACTTTTTCACATTAACTAAAGCTATTCAAAGTGTCCAAAGGGTGCAGTGTGTGCAGTATTACAGTCCAGTCTTTTCTAAGAGTACAGTTAGTTCAAAGAGTCTGTTGTGCAGTTGAATATAATTGCAAGCACCTGGTGTGTGTGTGAAGCTTATTTGGCATGGCAGAAGGATTTTACAGACCTGGTCCACTTGTGTTTGATAACAACATTGCTGAAAATTGGAGAGTGTTTGAGCAAGAATATGATATCATACAGGGTGCTTTTTCTGATAAAGATGCACATACAAAAGCATTTATTTTGCTCAATTTAGCTGGTTCAGAAGCCACTGAGAGAGAACATTCATTTGTGTATGCACCTGCTGTTTATGGGGGGGTGGAGACTGCCATATTGTGGTAAAGGCTAAAACATAGGAAGACCCTTAGTGCTTAAAATGTAAATTTAGAGAAATGTGCACCCCTCAAATGACTATTGCAATGGAAAGACACATATTTTACACAAGAGATCAAAAGCCTGATGAAACTTTTGCAGCATATGTAACTGACTTGAGAAACAAGGCAAAAATGTGCAGATTTGGTGATCTAAGAGGTAAGCTGATGAAAGACAGGCTTGTTTGTGGTGTTTGAGAAAGATTTTGCTTTGAGGCAGTGATTTAACTTTAAACAAAGCCATACAGATTTATCAGATATATGAGCTTACAGAAAAGCACACAAATATGCTTACAAATGAGAAGAGCATCCTTGCAGCTTCTTCCATCACAAATGTTGATAGTATGCAGCACAGGGTTATGAGATATAGGCCAAAGGGTGTGGCTTCTACAATGAAACCCAGAGCAGCTTTAACAAAACCCAGGACACACACAGCAAAACTGAGGGGTGATTTCACAAAACCCATGGTAAACCTCATAGTAAACTGTCATAATTGTGGAGGCAGTCATGAACGTAAACATGAGAAGTGCTTAGCTTTGGTCAGCAATGCTACAGATGTAAAAAGTGGAATCATTTCAAAAAGCTTTGTAAATCTAAACAGGAAAATAATAAATCTATAACTCCAAAAGAGGAAAAGTGCTCAAACCACAACTGTAAACCAAAAAAAGAGAGAGCACTGGAAAGCCATCACCTGTAAAAGTTTTTAATGACACAGCAACCACAAAAGAACACTAGGCACAAATTAATGCTGAAATCAAAAAACAGTACATTTTCAAACATAACTTCATCAGAATACAGCCCAGTAAAAAATTTCAACATTAAACAAGGTGCCCAATTTCATTAATTACATACAATCAACACTAACAATAAATTAGTTAACACCAATTACTAGAACATTCAACATGAAATGTTAGAAAAATATAAAAAATAAATAATGAATTATGCAGTGTAGTTTATATATAAACCTACAATGCAGAATACACTCTAAAATTTGCCATTAATAGAGACGTGCTTAGCTTTGGTCAGCAATGCTACAGATGTAAAAAGTGGAATCATTTCAAAAAGCTTTGTAAATCTAAACAGGAAGCTAATAAATCTAAACAGGCACATTCTTTTATTAAGAGAGAGCATTCAAAGAAGCAAGCTGATCAGATAGAAAGATGCGACCCTACTTTTTATCATGATGATGTCTCTGTGCTTGAGGAAAAGGTTAATGCAGTAAATTTGTTGGCAAAGAGCGAAGTATTTTGTACTGTACTGATTAAGGGGAGACCTGTAGAGCTCAAAGTTAATACTGGTTCAAAGTGGAATGTTATGTCAGTAGAAATGTTTCCTAAAGTAAAAGTTGGTGCAAAATTTAATTTGGCAAAGTGTACGAAGCTTGTTGCTTATGGTGGTGAAGAGATTTAAACCGAAGGCGCAGTTGTGCTTTCATGCTTTTCTGCAGGGAACAGCCATGACTTGCATTTTTATGTAGTCAAAAGACATGTGCAGTCATCGTTAGGCCTCAAAGACAGTTTGAAAATGGGACTGATTTCATTTAATAAAGAAGTCCACCATCTAAGCATGAGTAACAATGAAGGATTCACACAGAATAGTTTTTCTGAATATGCTGATATTTTCAAAGACAAGCTTGGCAAACTCCCAGTCGTGTACTCCATGAAGTTAGATCATGAGATTATCAGACCAGCACGGAAATTTCCAGTAGCAATGCAGGTCAAAGTAAAAGCAGAGTTAGACAGAATGCTACATTTAGGACTAATTTCTCCAGTAGAAGAACCAACTGAATGGGTATCCTCCAACGTAGTAGCTCATAAGAAAAGCTCAGATGACATTCAAATAGGTATTGATCCAAGATATTTGAACAAAGCACTTAAACGACCTCATCTGATGCATATAGTTGAAGAAGTTGCTGCTCTCATGCCAAATGCCACTGTTTTTTTCTGTCTTAGATGCAAAAAGTTTATTTTGGGAAATTTTGCTTGATCAAAAATCTTCCTTGTTAACCACTTTCAGTACACCGTTTGGAAGACACAGATTTTTGAGAATGCCATTTGGAATAAATTCTGCCAGTGAAGTCTTCCAACATGCAATGGAACAAATTTTTCAGTTTATCCATGTGCTGTTATAGTGGATGATATTTTTGTAGGAGGCAATGGTGAAGTCGAGCATGATAGATACCTCAGGAAAGTTCTGCATCGTGCTCGTGAGGTGATGTGATAAACTGAGATGCTGCTAGCACAACTAGCTGGAATTTTGTAAATAATTATATGTCACTTTAAAATATTAATATGATATATATATCTATATATATAGAAATGCGACACTACCAGCCCAGCTAGATAGAATTTCTATGAATAGTAATATGATTTGTATGCTTGTCCTACAAATGTAAGAAAACTGTATGTTCTGTACTGAGCTTCCAGAATGTAACCACAGAGTACCCTCCTGAAAAAGAGTAGGAATGTGTATAAACTATATGCCTATGCAAATGTATGTTTTGATAGTAAGAAGCTGGAACATACAGAGTTAACTAAGTTGACAAGTAAAGAGTTTTACGATTGTGTTTACCACAGCTAGAAGACAGAATGTCTGCAGCTAGAAATTCTTTCTGTTGTCTGGAAAAAGAAATAATTGCAGGTTTCAAAGGTAACAGTGTGTAAATGTTTTACGAATTCCAGTTTCAGGCAAGCTTCTAAGGGATAAGTGCCAGCTTTTAAGAGATAAGAATTTTTCATAGAGGCATGTTAAATTCTGTTGGTATCTGTTTTGCCTGAGAAAACAGGAAGGTTTGAAATAGTGACATCATCTAGCTAACCCAGCAGTAGTGTGCATTATTAATTTAAGAACTAGCTCAGAGAGTGAATCTGTGCATTTTGTATCTTGTCTTGGATCTGAATACATCCATCTTCAGCACTTATCTATATTTGCTTGGCTATGAAAGTAAGACTTAGATCATAGTATCTCTCTTAGAAATAGATAGAAATATAGCAAGATTAGTTCAGACCGTTTCTGCATTTATGTGAGACTGTCCTGCAATGCTGTTTTAAAACATTTCCTATGATTCTGAACTCTATTGCAACTGTGTTGAGTTATTGAGTATTGTCTTGTGCTTTTATTATTTATTATTAAATATATTTAAACCTTTTAATTGTGGGTGGTTTGTGTAGAGATATTTAAGCTCTTAGTGTATTTGCATATATATTTGGTGATGCTGTACAGGCCACTCCTAAATAGCCTTAGTCTTGGACACACTTACCAGTTGGATAATAGTAACATTGCACAGTAGAATTGACCACCCATTGTAAGGGCCTTATAGTAGCTGATACAGGTGGTTGGTGGCATCTGGTACTACCTTATAATCTGGGCAGAAGGGGGCATAGCTAGTGAACCTGTGCCAGCCTTTCCCAGAAGTGTCTGTGTGCCTGTATATAAATCAAATCTCAAAGTGTGTGCATGTCAGTTACTTGTGCAGGGACAAGACACACTAGTTGGACAGAGAGGGTACTGGAGGTTTTGGCTTGACCACTCGGCTGAGATCTTAAGTCTATAACTGTGCCACTGGGGAGTCTTATTGGGGATCTGGAATGATAGAGAGAAACCAGCCCCAGACTGACAGTGATCTCTGTGTGCTCTTAAAGAAAATTGTACTTTACTGTGTGTGTACCTGTCATCCTCCCAATGTGTGCATCCCTCACTGGTGTTAGTGGTGACGATTGAGGCTTCTTGATTACTGGGCCAGTGAAGGGGCATCACAGGTGAATCTTAAACTGAATCATCAGAAATGTAAATTCAGTCTAAAAGAAGTTTCTTATGTGAGTCATTTGTTTACCAGTTCAAGCTTACAGTCAGCTCCATCCATCCAAGCTGCAATTCTTGAGATGCCAGCTCCAGACAATGCCCCATCTTCACAATGTTTTCTTGGCAAGGTCAACTATTTAGGCAACTTCATTACTGATTTAAATGAACTTTCAGCACCTGAAATGCAAAAATGTAATGTGATCCTGTTTGGAACCACACCAAAGAGCATTTGATTTTCTGAAACAGAAAATTGCCAGTCCATCAACTTTGAGATTTTATGATGTTCATAAAGCTGTAACTCTTTCTTGTGATACTTCAGAATATGGTCTTGGTGCAGTTATTTATCAAGAGGGCTGACCAGTAGTCTATACACCTAGAACTCAACTCAAACTGAGATGCAGTATGCGCAAATTGAAAAAGAGCTTTTGGCAATTGGGTTTGCATGTTCAAAGTTCAGTGATTATATTTATGGTTGACCTATCCAGACTGAGACTGACCAACAACCTCTGTTTACTATTTTGGAAAAGATAGTGCATACAGCTCCAGCTAGATTGTAGCACATGATGTTAAAATTGCAAAAAGTACAATTTCAATATTGGTTTACACTAAAGGCAAATTTCATTATCTTGCTCATATGCTATCCAGATCACCCAGACAAACCATGACCAGCATGCCACTGAGAAAGCTGATTTTTGAAGTCATGGAATTGAGAAACCTTTCTTGCACATGTCTTAATGAGCTCAGAAATCACACAACTTCAGATCCACTTCTCCAGAAGCTGAACCATTTTATCAGTCATGATTGGCCATCAAAACAATCTTGTTTACCACTTGACGTGCAGTGGTATTTTCCTTATAGAGACGAGATTTTGATGGAAGATGGTATCATCATGAAAGGTCCCAAAGTATTAATTCCACAATCCTTGGAACAAGAGAATATTCAAATCTTGCATCGAGGTCACCCGGGAATTGATTCTACCAAAAGAAGGGTGAGAGGACTAATATTTTTGCCTTCTATGTCATAAGATATTAAGAAAGAAATCTCAGCTTGTTCAATCTGTAATACTACTAAACCGCACCAACAAAAAAAAAACTTCATCTAAACCAGATTCCTGAACTATCTCAGTCAACAGTAGCCACAGATATTTTTGAATGGACTGGTCAACATTATTTGGTATTAGTAGCCTCTTATTCAAATTGGTTTGAGATTGACCTACTTACTAAATTACAGTATTGTCATTTGGAAATTGAAGAAACATTTTTCTGTCTATGGTAGGCTGCATAAAGTTGTTTCTGACAATGGTGCACAGTTTACAAGTTGGCATTTCAAGAGATTTGCTGTGACATGGGACTTTGTTCATGTTACTAGTAGTCCTGAGTATCCACAATCCAATGGCTTGGCTGAATGTGTAGTTAAAAGTCTGAAACAGTTGTTGGAAAAATCCAAAAGAGGCAAAACCAATATTTTTCTCAATTTACTTAATCTCAGAAACATTCCTTGAGACAATTTACTTGGTTCACCTGCTCAGAGATTGATGTCAAGACAAACCAGAACTACACTACTAATCAGTAAGAATTTATTGATTCCAAGTGCTAAAAACAACAAAGCAGTAAAAACTCAACTCATGAAAAAGCATTTATCACAGAAATTCTATTATGACAAAATGAGCAAACCACTCAATCCATTAAAAGAAGGAGACATAGTGAGGATGCAGACAGCAAAAGGTTTTGATCAAGTAGGACTTGTGAAACATTTATATGAGGAACTGAGATCGTTCATTGAGTAACAAGGAATGGAATTTAGGTGGAATCGCAAACATTCATTGCCGGTGTCCGAGCCAGTGTTACAGCATTTTGTCTGTAATGGAGACTCTAATTCCCAGAGTATGCTATCAAATGTTCCTGTTCCATAGAACAATTCTTTTTCTGTTCCTGTTCCTGAAAGTGTCCCTGAAGTTCCTAATGAAGAGCATTCCCCAGTAACTGTCGCTGTTGCTAAATATTATTATATAACAAGGTCAGGTCATATCTCAAGACCTAATCCTAGATACATGGCAACCTGGACATGATTGTCACTGTTTTATGATTGTTACTGTTTATGTGTTTTTATACATATATATATATATATATATATATATATATATATATATATATATATATATATATATATGTGTGTGTGTGTGTGTCTTAATTGTATTGCATTATTAGCATGTATATTCTGCTCTGTTATTTTCTGTTTGTCAAGTTCTATTATGTAACACTATGTATGCATGTGGAGCTTTTCTCCTCGGGTCTCCACTGAAAATGGACCTGTGTCCAGTCGGAATTTCCCAGTAAACAAATGTAAATAAATAAATAAATAATATAATTATAATAATAATAATAATAATAATAATAATAATAATAATAATAATAATGTATAGCTGATTATCATTTTTCATTTGCATGACAAAATGATCAAAGAGGGAGGATGCATATCATAGTGTGTGTGTTGTACCTTTAAAATCACTGTAGTTAATGGGCACGTGCATATAAGTACTGAGCATGTGCAAGCAGGGTGCCATTTTGTATAACACCAGATTGAAAGCATGTGTGTGTGTAGCAGTCAGTCAGTTAGCTAGTTCGTTTAAGTTTTATGTTCCAGTCATCCATTTTGATGTGTTTGTGTGTAATAAACATCTCAAATGAGCACCCAAGCTTCATCGTCTTATTTGAATACACAAGATGAGCACACTCACCAATCAACTTCAAACCTCATTGTATCAAGGCACAAAGAAATACCCTTAGGCTTTACTGCTGCTTTTCTGGCTGCCCAATAAATGAAGGAATGAGCCAGTGCCACTACCTTCCTACTACCTGATTAAGAAAAGAACATATAAATACTTACCTCAAATATGCAACTAGAACTGACTACCTAACATAAAACACAGCAGCTTCAGATGCCCAACTGTCTACCCTCATTATGTACTCAGTAGACTTGCCTTCCCTGCTCAGATTAGAGGCCCTGACAATCCTGAAGGAATGAGAAGAAAAATGCTCTCCTGAAATGCTCTATGACACAGAAGACCTCCTAATCATACTGGTGAACTACCCTTGTGAAACTGGTCTACCTATCCTATCCTGAAAATAACAAATCCAGGTAAAGAGTAGTGGAAGCTAGGTTAAGAAGGGAGGTGATGATTAGTGATCAGCAGTATGGTTTCATGCCAGGAAAGAGCACTACAGATGTGATGTTTGCTCTGAGAGTGTTGATGGAGAAGTACAGAGAAGGTCAGAAGGAGTTGCACTGTGTCTTTGTGGATTTAGAGAAAGCAAATGACAGGGTGCCTAGATAGGAGTTGTGGTATTTTATGAGGAAGTCGGGAGTGTCAGAGAAGTATGTAAGAGTGGTACAGGATATGTACAAAGGTAGTGTGACAGCGGTAATGTCTGCGGTGGGAGTGAGGGATGCATTTAAGGTGGAGGTGGGATTACATTAAGGATCAGCTCTGAGCCCTTTCTTATTTCCAATGGTGATGGACAGGTTGACAGATAAGATCAGACAGGAGTCCCCGTGGACTATGATGTTTGCAGATGACATTGTGATCTGTAGTGAGAGTAGGGAACAGGTGGAGGAGACCCTGGAGAGGTGGAGATATGCTCTAGAGAGAAGAGGAATGAAGGTCAGCAGGATTAAGACAGAATATATGTGTGTGAATTAGAGGGAGGACAGAGGAATGGTGAGGATGCAGGGAGTAGAGGTGGTGAATGTGAATGAGTTTAAGTACTTGGGATCAACAGTTCAGAGTAATGGTGAGTGTGGAAGAGAGATGAAGAAGAGAGTACAGGCAGGATGGATTGGGTGGAGAAGAGTGTCAGGAGTGATTTGTGACAGACAAGTACCAGTAAGAGTGAAAGGGAAGGTCTATAAGAGGGTAGTGAGACCAGCTATGTTATACGGGTTGGAGACAGTGGCACTGACAAAAAGGCAGGAGTCAGAGCTTGATGTGGCAGAGTAGAAGATGTTAAGATTTGCACTGGGTGTGACAAGGATGGACAGGATTAGGAATAAGTATATTAGAGGGTCAGCCCAGGTTGCAAGGTTTGGAGACAAAGCCAGAGAAGTGAGATTACATTGGTTTGGACATGTGCTGAGGAGGGATGCAGAGTATATTGGGAAAAAGATGCTAAGGATGAAGCTGCCAGGTAACAGGAAAAGAGGAAGGCCTAAGATAAGGTTTATGGATGTGGTGAGAGAGGACATGCAGGCGGTTGGTGTGACAGAGCAAGATGCAGAGGACAGGAAGAAATGGAAACAGTTGATCTGCTGTGGCAACCCCTAACGGGAGCAGCTGAAAGAAGAAGAAGAAGGTTCTTATCACCCAGCAGCTTCTTCCATGTCAACTCCCAAGACACTGCACACAAAAGATCAAAAAACAATTAAATGACCGGAAACTTTTTTCATCTGAACAAGAAAGTACATTTTTGCATTTCTTGTTCAGCTGATGTAATTGTCGCACTCTTAACATGTTTAACAGCTGCACTAAATATATACCATAATCAGTATCATGATTAATTTAAAGAAAAAAGTGCTGTATATTGTCTGCCTTTTGATTGGTTTCAGCTTGAATGGACAAGGTAGCCTACAAAACTAGAACTGCAGCTGTGATTAGCACCAGAGCATGATCAGTGCATTCAGCATTGATGAGTTATGGTCAGTTGCATTCATATATTATATTTTGCCTTCAGATTTGATTTAAAACCTGTAATTATAGATAAAAATTGGCAGCTGTTGAGTATATTGTGAAATTTTTATCTCCTCTCTACCACAAACCAGTTTGTTTTATTGCCACCATTTCATTTTTTTTCAAAAAGATGCTGGCTTTGACAAATGGCTTGATCTTTACAGAGTCAGCTGAGATATGATGCTCATCTTAAGTTGGAATGAACCATAACAAGTTAGGGAGTCTTTTTTAAGCTTAAGTGGTTAAATATCGCAATAAGACTGAAGTTATTCTGTTTAACTCAGTCCAGAAAATGTAGCTCTTTGGAAGTCACATGAACTATTCTTATTTAACATTCCCCCGGATTTACTAATCTTCCATGCAGGACTAGCTTAGTCCTGCATGAAAGCGACTGTTTAGGAGCAGGACGGCAGTGTGCCATGCATATTAATAAGTTGTGCTGCCCGAGCTCCTAGGCTTACACGGAGCATGTAAGAGTGCAGGGGGCGTGTCTGAGAGCAGAGCTCTCAGAATAAACACAACCCTGCAATATAGAACAGCAGAAAGAGGTAAGAAATGAGCGAGAAAACTCATAGCTTTCCGCATATCCCCAACAACAGTCCCCCATGTGTACAACAGCAACACTACATATAAATAAAATGAAGAAACCCTTTTATTTATTTTTTTTTAAATGTGATTGAAGCTAACCGTAGGTGCGCGGGTGTGCCCATCGCTTAGCTACAGTTAAAGCAGCTTAAAAGGCTGAAGGGGATAACAAGGAAGATATGTGCAAATGAAACAGCATAGCAATAGTGTAGGGGGCAGAGCATTCGCCTTACGAGCAAGCATTCCTGGTTCGAGTCCCATTTTCCATGGCAAAGCACATTATGACCAATATTTTTGTTGCAAAACCCACTAAATAACATATATTTATGAACTGCAGTACTGCAGGAAATGCACATGTGAATTGTCAGTGTCATAATGAATAAGGCACTAGTACACAGGTTTAAGCACAAATAAGCAGTAGCAAGCATATTTAAGCACTAGTAAGCAGGTTTAAGTGTGCTTGCTTGAGGTAAGCAATGCCTACACTGGCTTAGCAATTCTAAAGCTAACTCTGTGTAAGTAGATGTAATGGTAGGTTAGCAGTACTTACCGTCATGCAAACCCACTTACAACTGCTCAAAAGTGCCTTAATCACTCTGTATCCAACGACCCTTATTCTGCCCATCAACAAAATAAACAGCTATGCAGATCTCGAACCCAGAACCCTATACTCCATAGTCCCAGTAGTTATCCACCAAGCCATCATAGAAGTCCAGAAGAATGAGGTAGTAGTAAACATATCCTCACCATAGTATAACCAAACTGAACCTGTGAAACGCATCAGTATACAGTCATATGTGCCGTAACCCACTACATAACATAAATATGTGAAGTGGAGTACAGCAGTAAGCCCAGAAGTGAGGTGTAATTGTAATAGATTGTCGAAGTCCCCAATAAAACACAAGGACCCCACAGAGTGTATGTACACATCAATCAGGGATACTAGGCATACATATAAGGTGTAATGAATAATAACACAATGCCAAAAAGGCA
The DNA here is from genome assembly GCF_019279795.1 of Protopterus annectens. NCBI lineage: Eukaryota > Metazoa > Chordata > Ceratodontiformes > Protopteridae > Protopterus > Protopterus annectens. The sequence continues at coordinate 339,240,152 of NC_056741.1, read as the reverse complement.
TTATAATGAATGTCTAATGTAAGCAACACTAAGTATTGCACAGGCCAGCTTAGGAGGTGTGAGCAATGTATAGACCAGCTAACTCTTTGTGGCCAGTGGTATACCCATTTAAACAATGCCAGTCTTAGGTAAGCAGGTTTGCCCATAGCTTAGCCTTTTCAAAACTGGCCAATCATGGAAAAGTGTGGGAAATTGGCCCTACTTAAACCCAAGAGGCGGGAATACAGCTCATAACTGGTTGTAGCTTCCCCTTGCAGGCACTATGGCAGTAAGGGGAGAAAGAGTGCACTTCCAGGTGCAGCGCTGGTGCATCCAGGAATCCAAGGTCATGGCAGGGCTCCTAGTTGAAGACCATGCACAGAGACTGCTGCAGGGCCAGTACCAGGGCTCCCAATATAAGGAGGAGGCCTGGGACCATCTCGGCCGCAACCTCACCAGTGCCACTGGCATACCCCGAACTGGTAAGTAGGTCAGGCACCACTATGCCAACCTGAAGCGGCAGAAGAGGGACCTCTTGGAGGAGTGGGTCCAAGAGACTAGATCACCAGATGTGTGTATCACCCCAGTATGTTTGTAATAAGTGCTAGCTCAGGTATATCATGGATAGGTATGGCTAAATATTCCTCTTATGTCCCCCACGGCTGCAACAGAATGGGCCGCGAACCAGTAGGCCCACATCTGCTGCCTGGCATGGTTGCGACGTGAGGCAGGTCAGTAATACTCATGCTTGTACTGTCATAGGAAATAAAAATAAAAGTAGTAGTAAATTAATTGCTAGTATAAAACCTGTATTGCTCAATGCAAGTACTGCATACACTAGAGAATATGGCAGGAAGAATCTCATATTGTTTGTATGGCAATAAAAGTGTAATATCTTGACAAAACAGGTCTAACTGCTGGACTGCGTGTGTATATTCTGGTATCATATGGTAATGTAGATTTGCAATCATGTAATAGTACTGTAGTATTAAACACTGTTACCCAAACCATGCACCATAAATTGAATGTGTAGGAATGCCTGTATTTGATAGGTGTAATCCCCAGAGGCCATTTAGTACAACTGAGAGACACATAGACAGTAAACAGGGAAAATGCAGACAACAAAAACCGAATAGCACATGCAACTGAGATGTGAACTGTTGTCGTTTTAGCACACACAGCCATGGCTCAAATCCTGCCAGTGGTAGTAGTCTGCATACAGAATCATACCCCAGAACTGTTCAGATATATCCAGAATGTCTATTTAAGTGGCCCATATCTAATGCTTATCAACCTGTCCCCCTGGGAAATCAGTGGGATGATCCCAGATGTATAGGCAGCAAACAGGAAATACAACTGATTGACACACATCTTTGACAACAAACCTGGCACACTAGCAACTCCCCAATACCTTATATGACTAAGAAGCCACGTATGCTCCATTTGCACCCCAACTTTTTAAGCTGTGGTCAGAGTGTGTACAGTAACATAGTGAGATGTATGTGCATAATAGTAATGTGGAACCTGGTACTGTATGTGGGAACATTCAGGTAGTGCTAATAAACCTTCCTCCCACAGGTCTGTCAGATACCAACACTGTGCCCAGAAATACAAGAATGATATGCAGTTGCTCTGAATAATGAGGTATTACACATCACTGTCACCCACACTGTCCTACAACATATAACTGTCTAGTAATTCTGTATAAGAATGTTATCATACAAGGTCAGAATGCACAATCACAGGGGATTAATAAGACAGAAAGCAGATTGGAGATATACAGCAATATCAATATAGCAGACACAACTGTGATGGACAGTGTTTAAGTTGTGGCAGACACAGCCATGATCTGAATCCTGGGAGTGGAATTAGACTGCATACAGATTTATACCCCACAACTATACACATGAGGCCAGAATGTCCAGTATATGTGCCCATATCTGCTGCCTGTCCCCCTGGCAAGTCTGTGGGATGATCCCAGATGTATAGCCATCAAAAAGGGAATACAAGTGATTGTCAACCATCTTGAGAACACATCTGTCACTGTAGCAACCCCCAAAACTGTTAGGAGAGTAATATTTTAAGTATGGGCTATCTACACTCCCATGTTGTCAAGCTGTGACAAGAGTGTGTGCAGTAACAGAGTGAGATGTATGTGCATAATACTAATATGTAATATGGAACTTTTTGTGGCAACAGTCAGGTAGTGCTAACAAACATTGCTCCCACAGGTATGTTGGATACGAACACTGTGCTGAGAAATATAGACCACTATAACCTGTACTGGTACCGTCCACCCTGGTATTGTAGGGGATTGTGAGTGTTGCAGTTTCTCTGAATACTAAAGTAGCACTGGTCACTGTTGTTCACACTGTCCTACATAACATAACTGTGTAGGAAAGCATGTATATGTGTGTGTCAGGTCACTAAAGGTGGAAGAGGGCAATATTCTAGATATGTCCAGGCACACTAGCATATGGTCAACACATGGCCAGCGTCTGTGTAGGAAGAGTTGGATAGCATAGTGCAAAACATCAACCCGGAATCTGGGAGTATGTGTACAAACAGTTAGTCAGTGCTAACAAATATTCTCTCCACAGGTATCCCAGGTAAGAGGTCTATACTTCAGGTAAAACCGGTTAATGTGTAATGATGATGACAACCATATCACTGTCCAAAATAAGGCTATAGGGTAGTGTAGTAAGACTTGTAAGGTACAGATAACAGCACTGTCTAGGAAAGTAATGTGGACTACAGAAATATACTACTTGTTAATTGACATCTTTCTCCCCCCAATATATCTCCAACAATAATCAACATACCCACCCCAACTGGTATGTACTGACTCTGATAATCTCCAATTGTTTGATAAATATTTTAATGGTTCCCATGCATGTGCCATATTGAATTATTCCAACATTGTTGGCATGGTGCCATCAACATACCTGCATGCTGTTCTTATTACCACTTTGCTATGCAACTGTTCCGTATCTGGTGTCTGGGTTAATGGGAATATCTATGCATGCTGCTATACCTAGATCTGGAATGTGTTGACTATTACTAACCCATATATGATGATGAAATCTAAACACTATAGCATGCTTAGGAAGGCTGGTACCAGCGGACCCACCTGTCCCACCTCAGCTGGCTGAGGCACCGGGCACCAGCATGTCTGAGGCCCAACCCTGGACCTCCCTGTCTGTTGGTCCTGCACCACCTTAGGGTGGAACCACCTCAGGGGATGGAGCTCACCCCCCCCGGGAGTGGGTGCAGACAGGCACCTGTCACCCATCGCCAGGTCGGAGTCGTGGTGCATAGAGCAATCAACGAGCAGTTCGGTGATCTTCTACACCAGCTCGAGGGCTGCATGTTGCGATTAGAGAGTCAGCCTGGGTCTGCAGCTCAGTCCCCAGCACAGTCACTTTCAGGGCGGAGTAGGTGCAGTGATGACTGCCCATGGGTGGGGACCTCAGTTCCACTGTTACCACTAGGGGGCTTGTGGGCTTCTGATATTCCAACACCCCTCCCCATCAAGGTGTTTACCCTCCCACATGTGTCATATACTGCCCCTGTATTCTTCTTGTGTGTCTTGTCTGTTAACCTACCCAACCTACTTCCCCAAATATACCTACTACCCCACTCCAACATCCCACTCTCACCTGAAAAAAAAAGGGCAATCTGTGCCCACAAAAATATCTCGCCCCATACATAGCTGTCCATTACACACCGTGTCCACTGGACACATGTAATCTGGTCTAACTGGCATTACAACTTATTATTGTTGTCCTCACCCCTCTCCCAGGGGTTTGACTGTCCAAATCTACCTCCAAATTCAGTGTATATGCACAGATGTTGCTGTAAAAGAAATGGGCAGCTATGGACCTTCTTTACACTCTTTCTGCACATCCCTAGCTATATTCTCTGCCTACACAGATTAAGCAATTTAGAAGCTAACTGAGTATAAAAATAGTAACCCGAAGTTAGCAATGCTTACCTCCACACAAACATGCACAAACCTGCTTACAACTGCTTTAAAGTGCCTTAATCACTTAGTATCCAACAGCCCATGTTCTGCCCAGCAACAAAACAAACAGCCACAGCAAGGCTCAAACCAAAGACCTTGCACACCATAGACAAAGTGATTTACCACTAAGCCATAACAGATATACATAAATCATCCAGCTCAGTCATGCAACAGTACAGATAATGTATACCGACATCTAAATGTATGTGTGTGTGTAAATATATTAATATCTAAACAAATACAACATATCTATATATGTAGATGGATCTAGGACGTTTGCTCGAGTAAGCAAACTTCCGAAACCATAATAACCAAACACACTTTAACAAAAGCGCTTTTATCGAAAAAGTGCTTTCATTAAAGCGTGTTACAAAAAAAAATAGAAAATAAAACACTACATTTACATTTTAGCAGGGCCCCCCTGCACCCCCCATATGGGGGGCTGTGCCCCCCACACCCCCCACTTTAATATTCTCCCTTTGAGACCGCGTTGCAGTGGGGAAAAGGGAAATTTCATTTTACCCGCACCACAGTACAGCCTCAGCAACAGGCATACTTGCGCAAAAGTGCTTCTTCGTTGAAAAGCACTTTCTCGTAAGTATGCCCGGCCGTTTGGGTTTCGGTCATTTGCTCACTCGAGCTACATGTATATATATATATATATATATATATATATATATATATATATATATTTAGAAATATATACATACATATATAAATATATATGAACAGATATACATGCAAATGCCTACATCGACACATATATATATGTCTACACCTATATGTCTACATATACACAGCAAGTTACATATATGTACGCAGATATATATATCTATGTAGGTATATATGGATATAGTTATATATATGTAAGCAGATATATATATGTGTATATATATATATATATATATATATATATATATATATATATATATATATATATAGGTATAGGTATTTATGGCCATACATCTGTAGATAGCAATGGTAGGTTAACAAAAACAAATATATCCACATGCACCGTTAATGGGGCTGAGAGCCCCCAAACAATATACGTCTTGTATGAATAGGCATACTCCCCCACAGTCAAACATGTCTGCCCTACAATACACTACCAAGTGTTGCAGATCCCATAACCAGGACCTGATATGACATGGGCACAAGATGTTAACAGTACTACATCCCACCTGTATGATGTCAGGCTGGTATTGGTAACATATCATGCAGTACAGTTTGCCTCCCATAGGAAATGTAAAACGTGGAAGCTATCTACATCCCCAGGATACATATACACAGACATATATACAGACACTGATATACACATACATGTGACTACACATACACATGCAGAGATATGTACAGTAAGATACATATGTAGAAGGTGCACACAATATGGAACAGCCATTATGCCTACAGTTCACACTTGAACAACTGAACACTGTATGGGCCACCCATACAAATGACAATCATTGCCTGTAACATATACCCACAGAGAAGTCATAGGAAAAAACATCACACACAGGTTTGCAGAAATGGAAAACCTTTATTTGTGTACTATTACAGTTCTATATGCCATGTCATATAGCTGTTCAGACAATGACATCCATATAAACAGAGTGATGCAACTGTGAAACAGTTATACTAATAGAGTAGTCTGGAAAGGTTAACAACTGTTGCTGTCCAGGCCATGCCCTTCAAATTGTACAATAGTAAAGACAGACTGGGCCACAGGATACCAGACAATCAACAGTATGTAATGCAGGTGTATAGTTCAGCAGCCTCTATCTACACTCTGTACAAAATCACTAGGTGGTAAAAACTTCCGTTGACCAAATGGGATGTAACTGTTATATATCAAGACATAACTGACACCATCACAAGCACAGTGACAAACAGAACAGTCTGTATGGCAAGAGGCAGTAGGCCTGCATTAACCCAGTTTATGTAAGTAATGTAAATATAGGTGAAGTATACGGTACTGTACATCCAGATACCTTTAGGCAGCTCAATCCTTATACCCCCACATTTTATAACAGCCTAGGTAATTTATGGTGCACCCCCCAGATGCAATAATAAAGGGCCATATACCACTGTTACATACACTGGCCTCTGGAGTGCATAAGGGCACACATGTATTGTGTAGGTGAAGCCCATACATATATGGCCCCAGCCCCATCGTATGTGTGTGGGATACAACAGCAGTGGACTGATAGCAGCAATGGCAGTGTGATATATTCACAGCCCACTATAGAACAACCCCTGACAGCATGTCATATGTGCAAAGCTTGGTATGTAGGTGGAGGACAGAGACTGGAATACAGGCACATATGTGAAAAACTGTTGCCATACACTAAGCAAGTCGCTGGTGTTACAGGATAGTCTGCAACATACCCTTAGTCAGGGAATTGAGGTTAGAAACATAAATGGATGTAGCCATGTACTGATAGCACTCAACACACACACTGCCAGTGAAATATCTGACACAGGACTTGTGTGATGGACAGACAAAACATGATAGGCACACCTCTGGCCACCAAGAGGATAGGCCTACAGTTGAGAGTTATGTGGACAAAATGCATTCCTAGGTAAACTAGTATGTACACACACACACCCTGTAACACCAGTACAATACAAAGCATAACACAACTCTACTCACACTCTGTCTGTAGTTCTGGAACCTCCTACAAATATGTAGCTGGCCTGAGTGTGCCGGTTCTCCTGTAAGAGGTATTGCTACCTGCTGTCTGTAACATTGATGCCCACACACAGGAAGGATGTCCATCACACAGGAAATGTAAAGGGACCATGCCCACATGATGTAGGGATTTATAGTAGGTGGTTGCCATGACATTGGTAATTGGAAGTACTACACAGCTGGCTGCATGCAATTAGCAAGTGGTGAACACTGATTGGTGCAGAGGCCATCACCTGATCATGAGCATCACCTACAAAATCCATGCTGCAACCTATTCAAAGCAGCTCAATCCCTGTAGGAGAGAGATAGATAGATAGATAGATAGATAGATAGATAGATAGATAGATAGAGTGAGAGAGAGAGAGAAACAACAGAAGTATATGTTCATGTATTAGAATGTAGTACCTGGTTCATCATAATGGGATAGATAATGGAGCTATATGTGCCATCAGGTGTTGTTGTGATGATGTTCAACTGAACAACTGCTATAGTGTCTGTCCCTGTGGGTAGTGGGCCATAGCTTTTAACTGTGCAGGTCAGCACTGACAGACAAGATGTAAGCCATCATAGTGTGTGTTGTGTAATGGGAAGTATGTATATGACATGGCCAATAGCTGGTGGTGGAAGTAATGCCATTATGATGGACATGTGGGAGCCATGGCCCACCACTGGAAGGATACTCAGGTGAATCTGGAATGTAGCATGCCAGAATGCCATAGGTGTGTAATAGGCTTACCTGCATTCATGTCCCACATATACACCCCCTAATGTCAGGAAATGTCCATATGTGGCACCTGTCTGTGTTGTAGCAAGGCAGAACAGTGCAGCTGTGCAAGAAGGTGTTGTGAGATTGTGGAGCTGATGTCTGAATGTACCCCACATATAGGTATGCATATGTGTACATATGCCACATATATAATATATAAGAATATATATATCAGCATGTATGTCCAGAAATATACATATACCCATGTGTAGACATATATATATATATATATATATATATATGCACATATATATGACTTCACATATATCTACACATATATAGATATATAGCTATATGCACATGTCTACATATGTACAAACACACACACAAACATATATGTATGTAAAGACATGTCCCCTATATCACTACCACAGTGATATGTGCTATGTGTGAGGCAACAGCACACATAGCAATACACACAGATATCTACTGCCACTCACAACAGCAATCCATGTCCTGAAAATACCTGGTCTGGAGGATGAGCAGGAGGAGCATGTTGGCTGTGTGAATGTGCACTGCGTGCCTCAGACTGATGTAGCACATCCCTCATGTGTCTATGGAGCCTGGTATGGAACAGACCTTAGACCTGAGTCCAGGGGACAGGATCGTGTCTGTGTGTGCCCTGGGGGGGCAACTTCCCGTGGGTGGTTCCACCTGATGGTATTGGCCCCAGGTTAGAACACACATGTGATGTGGCCAGGTATCATGGCAAATAGGTGTGGAGAGGTGGATCAGCTGGCCAATAGAACATATACATGTTATTGTGTCACTGTTATAGAACATTTGTTGGTAGTAATAGTCTACACAATCCTGGTACATGTCCAACAGCATGCATAGGTATCCCCAATAACACAGACTGTCAGATGTGCAGCAATCTCAGAGCAGCCATAGCACTGCCATATATGTAATCATAGTGGCCCTGACAATTGCATGCAGGTGAATAGTCTGTAACAGGCCAGCAATGAAAGTGTCCACACAGGGGACATGGCTACAATCACATAGCATAAGGTGTGGTACAATACAAACTCTGTCCAAACATTAGTTAAGCTGTAGCTGAGTTGTGTGTACAGCCTGTTGAAGCTGATATGGTGGGAGGGTGGCAGAGATGTGTATTATGAACTGTGGTAACCTTGCCATATGAGTTGCCCAGACCTGTTTCCATCTTTATTTCTTTCAGGCAAGATGTCACATGGCAGGTTACCTGTGTATTCAGTGGATGAAAATGAGGTCATCATCAACCACCTGGTACAGCACTACCAGGTGCTCTTTGGCAGGACAGCCCATGAGCAGCAGGAGTGGACCGCCCCGTAGAATGATTTAGTCCACAGGGTCAATTATGTCAGCTTGCATAACTGCAGTTATGAGCAGGTCCGGCATCATTGCAGCGACCTGCTTCGCAATGCCCATCGACATGCTGCTGCAGTCCAGGGGGATCAACTTGCCACAGGGGGGACCATGCCATCTGTCCCCCCTGACACTTGTGGTGGAGCTTCTGGCCAGCCTTGTGACACCTTCCCATCCGGCCCACCAACAACTACTGGACCACTTCATGGAGATGGGTGTCACCCACACACTGGCCGGGAAGCATGCAGGTAAGGACACAGGCCACATCAGTAGACCACTGTTGTGTAAATATCTGCAGTGGTACAGGTAGACCATGCATATCTGACATGTCATATCTATATTGTGTTGCTGCACTGTAGTGATAAGCAGATGTCCAGATGTGGTAGTATTGTGGAAATTTACCATTGATGTATGGTAGTACTGCACCCAGCCAGTAGCAATGCCACAGGTGTGGCCACTGACATTGCATCTCTCACCCTCTTATGTAGGTCCCTTCGGGATAACAACATGGCAGCAGCCTGTAGCTGGTGAGTATGTTTTATGTAGATGCATTCCAACACACCAGGCATATTATGGTGAAGGTATATTCCATGCACACATCTAACACACCTACCCTGAATGCATGCTTTACATGTGCATGTATTGTTGCTGTGAAATGCACGGTCTCACAGGGGCGACCATGATGGTGTATTGGAAGGGTATATCACACACCTGCATGATAACTAACATCCTGTCATTGCTGAATGTGCCCACATTGAGTAACACACTGTTGGTAGACATGGCCTACAGTAGTGACATGTTCTGAACAACACCCACATACAGTGCAACATCACTGTATATACATGTAGGACAATGCCAACTGCTGCAGAGATACACTATGGCAAAAGGCATTACAGTAGTCCACATTATCAGCTGGGTCTAGGCTGCAACATGTGGTGTTCAGTGTATGGAACACTGCAAAGTGACACAAATGTGTAAGGATGACCTGTCATGCATCTGCATAAAAGCTGGGGGGGGGGTCTCAGCATAACACACCAGTGTACTGCAGCAAGGATCCTAAGGATGGTTTGAATGGCTCTATCTGCATATAGTAAGGTTCAGGACCTGTGGCAGCCGTAACCCTACCCACACTACAATAGTGACGGAATTGTGTGAATACCATGGGATGTGCACATGAGTAGACCTTGCAATCATGCAGAATAGAGGGATATGTGTAGGGTAGACTGAACATACACTGGCAAATGCAGAAGGCCCACGCTGGTATACCCCTGCCATGAGCAGTGACTGCTGTAGTACACACAACAAGAGGTGTGATAAACCATCATGATAAGGGTGTGCACACATATGCCCACATGGTGTGTATGCATTGCAGTCAGCAGACTCACACCTAAAACAATCTGTAGACACTGCATGTGAAAGTACAGGACATATATCACATACCGGGCTTGTGTACTGCTATGATATGCAGTGATGTGGACCCATGGCAGATCAAGGATGTGTGTGTAAAATCAATAAAGGCCACTGTATGCTCTGATAGTTGTCAGTGTATGCATTTCTGCAGTGGTCATACATGGTCTGTTGATGTTGACAGCTGTAAATCAGTCATCAGGCATTCACCAATGACAACAGTCCACATATAATCCCATGTATGTGTTGCTGAAAAACATAGGGGCTGTGAGAAGTAAAGCTGACATAACTGGCACAGTACTACACATTCCACAATGGGTTGTACACCTGTGAGTTGTGGTGTACAGTACATGGTAGGGTGCAGAACAGGTGCACAGCAATACTGTGTACATGGGTGTGGTGGTTTCCAGGGAAAGGGGCATCACCTAGTGACACAGCGCATGCATCACACACATGTATACTGTTGCTAGCATGGATTGACTATAGCTGAACTGCATGCTGTTCTGTACCATATGTTCTGCATGTTGGTAGATGCGTAATAGGAGCAACGTGTGTACGATCATTGTGCAACCTCACCTGTGTGTGTGTGTGTGTGTGTGTGTGTGTGTGTGTGTGTGTGTGTGTGCATCCTTGTGGTTAGTTAGTTTGTCTGCAGGGTCACTCTGGTGAAGTGTTGGGAGGTAGATGCATGTAAGATGCTTGTGTGCATATGTGTGTTTGTGTGTGTGGCCATGTATGCACATGTGTGATTGTGGGTTGTTCGTATGGCTGTACCCCCCTTTGGGACCATGCAGTACATGGACATGGACTGCCACATTACACACCAGGAATACCTGTCATGTGCGTAATCACAGGACGGCAAATAGTATAATATGGTCTGTAGCATGGAACAGGCATCCAGAGGGAAGACAGACTCCAGGTACACACTTACTATCACGGTCAGCAGAGAGGTCACCTACAACCCATGTATACAGCTCTACAGATGCAGTGGGGAAGTAATATTCAACACCAGGGAGTGTATCCAAATATTACAGGTGTCACATGATGGGCTGATGGAGCAGCATATCTGGCAAGTACTGAGCATTACATACACATGACATACCAGTGGGAGGCATTATGGATACAACATAGTAGCCCACACATATAGGGGCCATGCACAACATTTCCAGCCATACAGAGGATGCATACCAAATGATAGCAGTGAGGCCATGTAACTCCACTACACACAGGTCAGGCAGGTAAAGTAGCAACAGGCCTTGTGTTGTGGCCATTTATGTGGACATTTAGAGGACTGTGATGTTAATGAAAGGTATCAGTGTGTACATGTTAAGTGTGATGCAGGATGAGGTAACACATGGACATATACGTGGGACTGTCTGTAAAGCCATGGACAGGTAGGTATTACAGAGGTGTGTGTGTGTGTGTGTGTGTGTGTGTGTGTGTGTGTGTGTGTGTGTGTGTGTGTGTGTGTGTGTGTGTGTGCATGTGTACTGTTAGGCAATGCTGTACAGGTTTTACAGTGCATTTATTGTTTTACCCCACAGGTGATGAGGTAGGCCAGGGTTCCTCCTGCATGCAATCTGATGTAGGTGTCCATACAGACACCGATGATGATGATAATAATATTGAGGTACAGGTGGGGTTGTCAGGGGCCTACACTGTGCTAACATTTGACATCCCCCTTTTAGCCGCCCCACCCCCACACACAGTTTCAGTGCCTATACACACCCCATCACCAGTGACCAAAGCAGAGGGACAGTTGGCATTCAGTGACAGTACACAGGAAAGTGTGGTAACCATGCCTACTGTGTCCAGTCGCAGCAGGCATAGCCAGATGTCCAGCAGGCTGCCACATAGTCAGATGTCCCAGGGTGCTTGTGCTAAGGCCACTGGACATTATGCCCCTGGCAGAGGTGACATAGCTGCTACCAGCAGAAGCATGTTTCAGGCTGTAATGGTGATGCAGGAATGTATTGAGTGTTACATCAGACAGGGCCTTAGGCTGCAGAGGGCTAATCTCGCATCTGGAAGCGACAACCTCCCTGAACTGTCGGGTACCATTCATGCTTCTACCTAGCAAGTGGATAGATGGCATGATGAGATGATGGCCCTCATCAGCCATGGTGTGTATGTGCTTCAACATGTGGTGTGGATGCACCAGCAACACCAACAGCTGGCAGTCAATGTGGACATGCTAGGACACCAAGGGGCTCCCATAGTGGCAGTAGCAGCCCCGGCAGTCAAGGGGGTGTGCTGTCCACACCACACCACACCACAGCAGGCCACGTGCACATGTTCCTGGCCAGTCCCAGGAGGGACCTGGTACCAGCGGACAAATGTTATCAGCAGGTGAGAGTAGCACATCGACGCCTGTACCTGTACATGCCCGTGGAACCTCTGGCAGGCACAGTCCACTTGTCCATGGCCGGAGGCCAAGTATGGTCTGCAGTTGTTGATAAACACCTGTGTAGGGCAACCACATGGCAGAGTGTGCATGCATACCCAGACACTATGCAAACACAAATAGGCAACCCCATACCTACACACACCACATCACCTTGGCCAGCTCCCCAGAGTACACCCCTCACCCACACACATGATGTCAAATGTATGGCCCACCCTCGGCCTCTGGCAAACCAACATCACACTCTGTGCATATGATGATACCTCTGCCCCATCCCTGTCATCCATACCATCGATGCAGAGACAGGCTGCTATGGTTCTGATGCACATGGTGACTGTACAACAGTGTACCACAGTCCTGCAGTGTAACATGTTGTAGGGAGTAGAGTGTGAGGCATATATGGCAGGTAGTGTAGCCATCCAGCAATGATGCCTTATAGCTGTTAGTAACACTGGTCAGTTGTGGTTTTTAAAATGTTATCCAATTGTGATGTAGGTGTACATGTGTCATCACTAGGATGCCCTGTGCATATGATGATACCTGTGCCCCATCCTTGTCATCCATACCATCAATGCAGGGAGAGGCTGATATGGTTTTGATGCACACGGCGACTGTACAACATTGTACCACAGTCCTGCAGTGTAACATGTTGTAGGGAGTAGAGTGTGAGGCATATTTGATAGGTAGTGTAACCATCCAGCAATGATGCCTTATAGCTGTTAGTAACACTGGTTTGTTGTGGTCTCTACAATGTTATCCATGTGTGTTGTAGGTGTACATGTGTCAGCACAAGGGATGGTCTGCAGTCATATTGCACAACGGGGTATGTCACTGTGCTGACACCATGGCTGTGACATATCTGGGGTACAGTCAAACACATTTCACAGGTTACTACACCAGTTATTGCCTGTGCCACATGGACAGGTGGCCCGCTGAGGTGTGTATACCCTGCAACCTGGTGTAGTCCCATCCACATACATGCACACTGTTACTTGCCAACACTGGGACTAGACCCCTACCTAGCTATGTTGTGATACTGACATGTGTGGCTTACATTGCACACAACGCACAGCGTTTAGGGTGAGGTGTGTCCCAGGTTACATGGTACATGCAGAACAGCCTCCAGCATGTACAGTATGCTAATGGGGGATGTAATGGGTGGATTTGAATGATACATAGTGTGGCATACCATCTTATACACATTTACAGACACATAACAGCCAGAAACACATCTAAGATACCAGGGCCTATCACTGCTAACTACCTTGACTGTGTCTCTAATGTGTTACAGGTAGGCTGCACACATCACATGCATAACTGGCTTGGATTGTGGTAACAGTTACCTGTATGATTGATGGTGACAGTGGTAACCATAACGTGGTACATGGCACATATAACTGGTGTACCTTGGTGTAATAACAGTGTACACATCACCCACATCCCCCACTGGATATTGTACTCCCTGAAGCCCATGATGACACTCTGCCATACCCACCATCACACATTGGCCACAACTGTGATACAACCCATAGTATACCCCAACATCGGTACTACAGTGATATGCATCTCATGCACATGCCACATGAGTGTTAGGCCATCAATCAAGCGTAGGTTGCCTGTACATATCCCAGCTGGATACCTGCCATCTGCACATCTGTACAGGGGACTGACAGTCATCAGCTTGGCAGGTAGCTATGAAGTAGTATGAGTGCATTGACAGACCAGTAAGGGGTATAAACTGTGACACAGCTCACACACCAGGGATACAACAGGGAGCCGTCTGTGTCCAGCCATGCTCACAGGTGTGCCTGTTGTCAATACTACATTAATCACTCTGCTCTTGCCTGGGTTAGCACTGTCAACAGTAGTACTGCCATGATACACTACATGCCAGTGTGACAGCATGTACCCCAGGCTACTACACTTGTATGTAACACATTCACATGGATAACAGTGCTGTACAGGCCTCATATATGTCTGTGTCCCAGACATGACACTCACACCCCTTGCTACCGTAATGACAGCACATAGGTGCATGTATTGTACATGGCATTATATACACTTATTACAGGTTAACAGAATGACTTGTGTCTCCTGGTTACCAGGGGCAAGCTATGCTTAGGAAATATCAACACTGTTGCAATATAACAGCTAAGCTGATTTGCGCACTGGTAAGTGCTGCCTACACTGTGTAAGTGCCCATGTGTTTACCCATAGCTTAGCACTGCTTAGCTTTGTGTAAACCCGCTTAAAGCTGCTCAAAACTGCCTTAACCACTCTGTATCTGACAGTCCTTGTTCTGCCCAGCAACAAAATGAATAGCTCTTAAACCCAGGACCCTTTACACTGAAGTCACAACACTTAACCACTATGCCATGACCACTGTGGAGACAGCACTTGTTTTACCAATATAGCTGTCAATACACATATTGAGTAGTATTGTACAAGTGCCTTTAATTCCTAATTTGTGTAGTCCTTGTTATTAATATGACTGTTGCATCACATATGTTGTTTTATCATTATGTGCACATAGCAGATACCTATGGTGAGATACATGTGGGAGGGTATACACAACCGTGACATTTACTCATGACAGGAATATGGTTGTATACATATCATAGGTATATATGTGTCTACATGTACATACACATGTATACTCATTCATATGTCTGTATACACATCTGTATAGTGCTATCTATCTATATATATATATATATATATATATATATATATATATATATATATATATATATATATAGATATCTAGAACTATATGTGCATACATATCTATTCTGATATACCTACTATATATCTGGGTGTGTATATGTATATCTATGTACATATACATACCCATCTGTATTGCAAGGGGATGTCAGGTATGTATAGTAGATATATTAGTAGACTATTGATACTGTAATTGGGATTGTCTTCACAGACATGGTGTGTGTGGGAGGTCACATCTGCTTTTCACATGTGTGCCATTGGCTACTGACAGACATCCTAAGGACATCATAGTAAAGTACCGCTGCTAGCACATAATGCCCCTGTGGACTGCAGCAGAGATCTTGGCCAATATTTGTGGACATTCTGACACACTCTGTACAGTCCAGAGGTATACACAGAACGCCTTAGTGCAAAGCATGTGTACCATGTCTGACAATATGCAAAGTGATTGGATGAAATAAAATAAATGATCAAAAGTGAGGATTGCTATTGGTTTGGTGTTCAGCTAATTATTGAACATGTATACACTGAATTAAGAAAAATTGATATTGAGAACCTCACGAAACTAAAGGAAGTAAAATGATTGTTTATTTATGAACCGACCAGTAACCTGGTCTGGATAGCATTATTCCTTTGAAAGCCGACTCTGTAGGCAAGGAGACTCATTATTGGCTGACATGAAGGTGTGTCTGCCACAGGATATCTGTATTGGTTACAGTGATTTTTTAGTATGATGGATGAACATGCAAAGTGATTGGGTGAAATAAAACAAATGATTGAAAACTAGGAGGTATTAAAACATGTAGGATGTCCATATCCACACACACACACTGTTAAACCAACATTACTATAAATGCAGTATAGCAGCAGTTACAGTCTGTAGTCAGGTCAGGCACATCCCCCTCCTGTGTGTTGCCCTGTTTCCACAGTGTATGTTGTTAGAGGCAAATCCCCAATCCATCTGAGATGCTGTTTGCCAAACAACATATCTAGTTCCTGCTCACAGTGAATGAAAAGGGCCAACACCAACATGATATTCCTAGATATTGGAGTGTGTTTCCATGCACTTGGCTATGGGAATGTTACCACAGCTGTTCCACATGGAATCAGCTAGGGGAGGGCTGCAATTCGTGCAGAGGCCATCAGCTGATCATGAGCACTTAAAATACACATGCTGCTGACTAGGCAAAGCAGGTGTAGGTCTCCACATCCACCAGAGAGGGAGTGAGAGAGGCAGACAGAGGCAAAGACAAGTCAGGGAGGGGTGAGAGAGTAAAACTTAAGCGTGTTTGTGTTACACACCTACCAGCACAGGGTATCAAACCCCTGATGACCATGTAGTGCTATCACATTTCAATGCAGTTATTGGATGCACTACAAAGGTTACATACTGTGGAGCACTCAGAATGTATATGTGATGGTGAGTGATATCTGTCTGCTACAGGGATATGATAGCTATACGAGAGATGTAGTACATGTGCTTGTCCACATGAACAGGTGCCAGCATCAACACAGCCACATTCTCACAGGGAATCACACATATTGACACAAATGGCATGGCCAGAAATACAACCCATCACTAATGAGATTGCCACACTACATTACTGTGCAGGTAGCACATGCACCACAGGGGTCATACAGAGGTGATATGGGCAAAGGGTATGGGGAGGTGTCTGACAGACAGCATGCTTCAGTATGCCAGTGGGGGTTGTTGTGAGTGTTGATGTGATCATACGCATCATACAACACACACACAAACACACAGGGTGCCAGTACTGACAATGCATGGGCACATTTCTGCATGGGTATGTGGTGATTGACTGTGCCAGACAGCTATACAAGGCTAGGTGATGGGTATATCTTAGCATAAGGCCACATGCCAATGGTCAGCATTCTGGCTCAGGGCTGTAGTTTCTTAATTTGCCCACACAGGTGGATATTGTATCCCCCATCCAGTCTCCTGGGTGACTACTGTGTGTGGCCAATGCTGTGCATCACTTGCCATGTATGTGTTCCTTAGTCCATGACATGGACAGTGTCTGGGATGTGCACACCTCCCACATGCATGTACAGTGACATGTGGAACTGTACCTGGGGTGTCTGGCCCATGTTGTGTACACGGATTATCATCAGATGTGCCAGTCTTGGCCACCTGTAGCAGGAATTGGTAATGGACAGCAGGTTTACCCTGCACCTACACTGATAGCATGCTAACGACATTCCTTAGTGTCAGTGGCATCTGTCCATACAGGGCATGTTTTCAGGCATGGTATGTCCTTTGAGGGTCACATGTGATGACACCACAGATGTTGCAGGTGTCCAGTGGGGAACATGGGGACGGTGCACTGTTTGCATGTATGTGCCTATTGGACAGTTGGACAGGGTGCCATGCCCTGTGTAGCCCACTGCAATCACTCCATAGTTTACTATCTGTGGCCAATTTGCAGAGTACTACCCACATATTGTCTGTTGCCTAGGCATGTGTATGTGTGTATGAGGCATGGGTTGAGAGTGTGCTCAGGGTAATACTGGGGTTGCTAACTGTGATTGCCGGGCCTTGATGTTACATGTATAGGTATGGATTTGCATCCCAGCCTCTCGGCTATTTCACATCTGTTATCCCTGTACAGTGGACATTGTGATATATACTAGGGGCACCATATAAGAAATTTGCAAAACCCACTCCACATTGTTCAAGTGTCATACACTCACACCCACCTCCACACAGGATACAAGTTACAAAAAGTACACGTCATGTCTGGGAGTAGAACCCCTATCTAACTAGCTTATTACACTACAGCACTATGCAGTTATGGTACGCACCATAGAAATGTCTGGAGTACTGGAGTATTCTTTCCCCAAAGGTGTATATCACATTGGATGACATCAGCAAGATTGACAAAGTAGGACATTCGAATTGTAGTGAGTGTGGCTAGGCTAAAATGCATTGCTCAATACACAGACAGTGACACACAAAAAAAATCCACAACCGATATGTGTGGGTATAAAACCCCTAACAGAGGTCCATATCACACTACAGCATGGATGCATTATAGGGCACACCCCGGGGATTACTGGAGAGCACCTTCCCCAAAGGTGTATTTCACAATGAATTACATCAGCAGGATTGCCAAAGTAGGTCATTTGAAATGTACTGAGTGTGACTATCCTAAAATACATTGCTCCCTACACAGACAATGAAACACACACACAAAACATCCACAACCAACATGTGTAGGTATAGAACCCTTCACAGAGTTCTACATCACACTACAGCATGGAGCTGTTATAAGACACACCACAGGGATTACTGGAGAATT
The DNA here is from genome assembly GCF_019279795.1 of Protopterus annectens. Classification (NCBI taxonomy): domain Eukaryota; kingdom Metazoa; phylum Chordata; order Ceratodontiformes; family Protopteridae; genus Protopterus; species Protopterus annectens. The sequence goes on along the minus strand of NC_056741.1, from coordinate 339,221,495 downwards.
TTTCCCCAAAGGTGTATGTCACAATGAATGACAACAGCAGGATTGCCAAAGTAGGGCATTTGAAATTTACTGAGTGTGACTAGCCTAAAATGCATTGCTCCCTACACAGACATTGAAACATGCACAAACTATCCAAAAATGCCATGGGTGGGAATAGAACCCTACCAGAGTTCTATATGACACTACAGCAGTACACAGTTACAGGATGCACTACAGCAATTGCTGGGCTACAACATTCCCAGAGGTCTATTTCTAGGTGAATGACATCAGCAGCCTTGCCAATGTTGAGCACTTGAGTAAGGAGTGTGACTTCCCTAAAAAGCATTGCTCTCTACACAGACAGACAAACGCATAAACACACAAACACACACAGTTGCTATGTCTGGGATTTAAACTCCTCCCTAACTATTTTATCACACTACAGCAGTCCAAAGCTATGAGATGCACCACAGAGATTACTGGGCTGCAGCTCTCCCAAAGGAGTATTTCACAGTGGATGACCTCAGCAGGCTTGTCATAGTAGGGCTATGGCGAGGGCAGTGTGTGTGCATGGGCCATAACCCATTCATCTAGAGGTTGACACGCCACATGTGGGCACACACAGGGTCATATTTCAAAGGTACGTTTATACAGCTGCTAGAGACTACTTCCTTGTACAGTCATGTTGCACAGCTGGTACGTGCACCACATAATCTGTAATGCTGACAGATACTGGTGGCTAGTATATGCAGTGAGTGACATCTGAACCTCATGTGGTTGGGGTCCTTTGGCTGTGTGCTGGGTGGGACAGGCCTGGATGGTGCCTTGTCACAGTCACCCTCTTCCACACATCTATGTACGTCTACCTTTTGCTTATTATAGTGTGTTGTCCTTACATATATATCTGTATTCCTATCCACTGTGTGTGCAAGGCATGAGTGGTGCATATTGATGAGTGTTTGCACTAACAACTGCGACTGCCGGATATGTCTTGTCCACTGGTGCTTGCAGATATGGCCTTCATGTGTTTAAGTGTGTGAGCATGCTCAGTATGACCTTTCAGTATGTTGTTGACTGACATTGCCTTCATTTCTCTAAGTGTGTGAGCATGCCCAGTATGCCCATCTGTATTTAATGTGTGGATTGAATCCAGGTAGTTTGTACTGCAGTGCTGACCTTTGTGTTGTACACCGACAGGTGGCATGCTGTTTTTGCAGGGTATCCATCAAGCATTTGGCATTGCCTGTTCCTACATTTCTGCATAGGATGGAGTGGGGCTCAGCTGACTATCTCTACACAGGATTGGGGGGGCACACCTGACTGTTACTACATTTCTACGTTGGATGGGGGGCACACCTTACTATTTCTACATTACTACCCAGGACTGGGGGGGGCACACCTGACTGTTATTACATTACTACATAGGGGATGGGGCACACCTGTCTATTTCTTCATTTCTACACAGGGTTGGGGGGGACACCTGAATGTTATTACATTACTACATAGGCTGGTGGGCTCACCTGACTATTTCTACATTTCTACACAGGATGGGGGGGCACACCTAATTGTTATTACATTACTATGTAGGATGGAGTGGCACACCTGACATTTGTACACATTTGCTATGACTGTACTGATATGTCAGGTACTCCATTTCCTTCTGTATTCTTACCTATCATGCTGACTAGAGGCATACCAGTGTACTACAGATTGTAGCTTTGGTTGCCCTACATATTATTGTCTGACTTCCTACCCTTCAGAACTGACATCCCACTGCCTGCCCTACTGTAGTCTGTCTGTGTAGGCTTGGGGGGGAGGTTAACCAAAGCCATCATTCAGGGACCATAGCACAGGCTCTGTTTGGGTTTGTCTACACCTGTCCTGCTGGCTAAAACTGTTGTTGGGTATGTGAACCACCCTGACTTGCATGTGTGGGTCATATGGACACACATGTTGCTCAGCACATTTCCTGCAGTAGGTTTTATCACCCTGTGTAGTACTGGCTATTATGGTGACTCCAGTATGTGTTACAGATGTCATGGTGCCACTATGGGTGTCTACTGTCTGCTGCGATAACATTCAGCCACCCAATTCTCTTGCATGCTCACATCCATACCATAGATACAGGTAATGACACATTCTACTCCATTTGGCAGTTGGTAGGTTGATTGTCTTACCTTGTGGGTGTGCCAGACTTGCGGATGGTGCTGGAGGGCTGCCTATGTCGGATGCACATAGTACACTCCATATACATGGTTGAGCACAGGCAGTGTCATCCCTTTTACTGTATGTGCGAGTCAGAGAGAGGTGTCATTCCCTGGGTCCCTACTGTGTCAGTGTATGTGCTATGCATTTTCTCTTTGCTGCAGTCCCGGCATACTGGGCACGCCTCCATCTGCCTACTGGGGCAGGCTCAGGTTGTTCCTCCTCCAAGTTACTCTGTGCCTGTGCAGGCCTTGGCATTGGTGTGGGGCTGTGTGGCCTTGCCCCATGCTGTTCCTGCTGCAGCTGTTTCTACAGGTTCATATTGTGTAGCATGGCACATACCATAACAATTTGGGTACATGTAGCTGGTGAGTACTACAAGGCTCCACCGGATGTGTCCAGACACCGGAACTGTGACTTGAGCATCCCAAGCACACTCTCTATTATAAGTCTGGTCTGTGCGTGTGCCTCATTATGGCATTCTTGTTCAGGTGTGTGTGCATTTCTGATGGGTGTCACCAGCCACGGCTCCAGTGTGTAACCAGCATCCCCCACTAGGTGACCATAGGGGATGTCCCCATTGGCAAATCTCTGGTATAGCTGCGTCAGATGCCATATGTGGGAGTCATCATAGCTTCCAGGGCAGCCAGCACACACATTCATTATAATGCCCTGGGCATCACATACGACCGGGCAGTTGATGCCCCTGCGGTTGATGTAGACCCTACCCTGATCACCGGGTGGTGTTTTGATGTGTATGTGCGTGCAGTCTATAGCACCCACTACCACAGGGTATTCTGCTATTTGGTGGAAGAGATGCATATTGCTGGCCAACACCTCACAGGTGTTGAGGAAATATAAGTGCTCACTGGCATGTGCTGACATGGCATCCAGGAACTGGTGGAATACTCTGGATGCTGATGCCCGTGAGACCCCCATGATATCCCCAGTTGAGCTTTGGGAGGTACCTGTGGCTAGTATTCCTAGGCCTACACATACCTTGATATCCACTGGGATGAGTTCCCCTTGGTAAGTTTAGTGTGTCAACAATTTGCTGTAGGAGGTCTCTGTCCACCCTATAGTGCTCCACTGTCTCCAGCTCATGTAGCACCTGGCAGGTTACCCTGTGTCTGTACACTCTTCTCCGTCTCCTCTCTGTGGGTTGATCGGCAGCATTCACATCCTCACCACTCTCAGCCTCTTGCACATGTTGCTCTATGTTGCCTGCTGCAGCCCTTCTCAATTTGTAGGTTTGTTTGTTAAAATGTCCCCACTTGTATACACCGGTGGTGTAGTGTGGGAAAAACCAGAGGGGAAGGTGTTTGCTTAGTTTATAGTAGTGTTATTGGCTGGGCTGGTCTGCTGCCTGTGTAATTGGCTGATTCTGATAATTTCACCTGTCAGCTAAGCTAGTACTCCTTGATTACCTTCCTACTGCTGTTTTCCCTTCCCATTACCTTCCTGTTTAAGCCCGGAGGTGCGCTGTGCAAACACAGTGCTCAAATGTGCACAGTGCTGTTATTTTCTAGTTTAACTTCTTTTTTCTTCCTGTAAAACCTGGTATGCAGCATGCACACCTGTTTAGGCTTTGTAAAGAGTGCTAGGCAGGTTTAGACACAACCCCTAGCTTAGCTGTGCTAAGCTAGGAGCACACCCGAGCCTCAGATCTCCAATTCACTTACAGTATGCCTGACACACACCCCCATGATGTCACCTAACTCCTAGGCTTGCACCAAGCTATTCCTACTCTTACACTGTTGGAATCTGGCTCACATGCTGGGGAAGACTGGGATTCACTATCCTTCCCCTCGTTTTCATAGGATTGCCTGCTAATGCATAGTTACATGTTTCACACTGAGCCTCCCCCCTTAGCAACCACTACTCACTGGCCATGTTGTCTTCTGCCTGCCATTGACTTGCATGGCAGAATACTAATTTTAGTTATAATGCTTAATTTAGGTTCATTTTGTTATTTTCCCCCGATCCTGTTTGCTGCCTTACACTTAAACAGCAATTAAAGTTGATTTCTGTATTTTTTTTATGTTTGCAATGCCAATGGCCTTATACTTGGCCATTGGCATGCTTACCACATGATATGCAGCCTTTATTTGGAGCTGTCACAGCTCCATTTTAGATTTTGCAGAAATGTACTCGGTTACTAACCGAGTACATTTCTGCAGATAGCACTAGTCCTGCACGGACCGTTACAAGCTTCCTGGATTGCAAAATCACCTCATTTGCATAGATTTCTCCTGCAAATTGAGTGATTTGCATACAAGGGCTTAGTCTGTGCAGGATTAGTGCAGGAGCGCTTGTGCACGCCCCTGCAGGCTGTTCCTTGATCACAAAGCAGACATATTGCTTGCTTGAGCTCCTGCACCAATCTTGCACGCCGTACAAGCTTTAAAGAATCCGGGGGATTGTGTTTATATTCCATCAGGAAATATGTTTGGAAAGTACAACTGCTAAGGACATCTTTCTATATCACATACCAATGTGTTCATTTCTCAAACCTTACCTCCTAGATAAGAAAAAATATAATTTGGCAGAATAAGGACATTTTTCACTAGAGACAATTCTGGTAGAGGCAATATGAGACCTTCAATGTTTTTAGGAGAAATGTAATATATTTTAATACCATTTTTTACATGTGCATCTTCAAATAAAAAGTTTATTTTTATGAATCTTACTTCAAATAGAATTGGTCTGCAGGTGATACTGCAGCATTGAAAACCATTTTCTGAAATGGCCATAAATAAAGCTCAGTAAGGGGAATATACAGGGCCATATAAGGGCATAAAAATTTCTTTCAGTAGTATGTCTACCTGAATCTGGCTTAAATTATATGCAGTATAAGGAGTCCACTCTGAGAGTGAGTCTATGCTCAAGATTTTGAGAATAGATAGTTAAAATTTTATTTACTCCCATGACATTTTTCACACTGAATAATATTACTGTTTAATACATAAATCAAATTAGCCAGCTTACTTAATGACATAGGTAAATGTTGCTGAACATTAATTAAAAGATAACCAGGCATGTGAATGAAAGTATGAACTGAAGGCATACATTAAATTTCCATTTTATAGACAGAAACTACCAAAAGAAGAAAATAACTGTTTGCATTCTTGTATCTATATTATGATAAATATGACTCTGTGGTTTATCTTTTACAGTTTTGGACTTATAGTGGTTCTTTTGTCTGCTGATAAAGCAACTACCAAAAATCTAAGACAGCTAAACCTCAATCAAAGAGGTTATTATCAGTTTGATAAGGCACACTAGGAGAGAAGTTATGTACTTACCATAATGTTCCGAGTTGTTTATTTTCATTCTTCCTCAACAGTTGGGTTTGGATATGAACCTCAAATCTGATTCAGCCGTTTCTACAGCTTGTATTAACCTAAAAGCTCTCAAACTCTTCCCTACCCACAATGCACCAAACCCTAGCATACCTCAGATCTTTTAGATGACATAAAGTAAGAAATATTAATATAATATCCCTGACAGAAAAAAACATTATCTGGAGCTCAAAATAAGGCACAAAGGTGCCCTTATGAACTTTTGTTCTTCCAAACATCTATCATGACAAAGGATAGGGGTTGGTGGGCATGGAGTTGAGGAAGAATGAAAAGAGACAACACAGATGAAATGTTATTGTGAGTATATAACTTCTTTATCTGATGTTGTCATTTTTTATTCATTCCTCAACAGTTAGGATAAAGTCCCCAGCTACCTGAAATCCCAGGTGGACTCTAAGGAAGGATATTCCTAAGCACGGTTGAACCAAACGCTGCTCTTCCCCTTGAGACCAGATCTAGTTTGCAATGAGTAACAAAGGTATAAGGATCAGCCCACGTTGCAGCTGCACATATCATCCACGGAATTCCTAGATAAAAATACTGATGAAGTTGTCATGGGTCTAGATGAGTGGGCTCTTAAAGGTTTTGGTAATGAGATGAGACACCCAATTTATTGTAGACAAAAGCAGTCGGCAAGCCATCTTGTCCGAGATACTTTTGTAACTGATTTACCAATTTTAGATTCTGCAAATGAAATAAATAGTTGATCAAATTTTTTAACCTCTTTTGTTCTATGTAAGTAGAAATGTAATTGCTTATGAACATCTAACAAATGCAGCATATACTCTCCCTTGTTCTCCAATCTTGGAAGAAGACAGGCAGATTAATTAACTGGTTGATGTTAGATTCTGACACCACCTTAGGAAGGAAAGAAGGGTTGGTTCATAATATTACTCTATCCCTATGAAAAAACAAGTAGGGAGGTTTAGAGGACAATGCTTCAAGGTCAGAAATTCTTCTAGCTGAGGTAATGGCTGCTAGAAAGATTGTTTTCCAGGTCAGAAATTTAAGATCACATTTTACTGCTGGTTCATAGGGGGAATGAATTAAGGCCTGCAGTACTAAATTCAAGTCCCGTGGTGGAGTAGGGCTTTGTAAAGTGGTCTCAACAGAAGAGTGCCTCTTAAGAAGGCCTTACAAAGCCTTGATGAAGTTAAGGAAGAATTCTCAAATCTGATATGAAAGTTAGAAATTGCTGCCAAATAAACTTTAATGGTCGAAGAGCTAGCTCCTTCATTGAAAATTACTGCTAAAAACTCTAGGACACTTTGTACAGGGGCTGAAAATTTGTCAATATGTTTTTGATGAGCCCAACTAAAAAATCTCTTGCATTTACTTCTGTAAAGTTTTCTCATAGAAGCTTTATGTGAAGACAAAGATGGACATGGGATGAGAGCAAAGGTTGTCTGGCTACTAATGGAAGTGGAGAAACCACTTTGTCAGATTTATGTTTGAGATATCTGGGTGAACTATGTCTGTTAGGTGAGACAGGAGGTCTGGAGATGGATCCAGAATCCAAAGTGGATAAAGTAGATGAGGCCAAAGAAAAGGGAACTAACTCTGTCAGGTCAGTAAGATGCAATGAAGATTATTTTGCTCTTCAACCGGGCAGTTTTCTGTAAGAATTTGGGAATTAGGGGAGATGGATGGTAGGCATGAAGAAGACAAGGGGACCAGTCATGGAGTTGAGTGTCCCTCTGTGATTCCCCCAGTGGAGGAATCAGGGCAGAAAAGCTATTGCACTTGTTGTTTAGGGGAGATGCAAATAGATCACAGCAAGGCTAGCCTCATTGATGGTAAGTCATTTCTGTCATTTTCATGTTGAGAGACCACTCGTGAATTAGTAGAATAGATGTGGTCAGTTTGTCTGTTATCACTTTGAACTTCCCCAGAATGTGAGTCGCTATCAGAAAACAGTTTGAAGAACTCACCCATTGCCACACTTTGAGGACTTCTCAACATAAAGGTTAAGACCTGGTTCCCCTTGTTTGTTGATGTACCAGACTACAGCCATGTTGTCTGTCTGAATCACAACTGTCCCAAAAGGGAGAAAGTTTTGGAAGGTGTGCAGTGCTAAGAGCACTGATGTCATTTCCAGGACATTAATATGTGTTTTGACCTCTTCGGGGGACCAAGTGCCTTGGATTGTTTTCCCCAGGAAATGCCCCCCCATCTGGGATGCATCCATGAACACTATGGCCCTGGGCTGAGGGAGAATGAAAGTGCAGCCTTGTAGAACCTGATCCATTCAAATCCACCACTAAAGGTATTTCTTGCATGCCTGAGTAATTCTAATTTGGCCTGACATTCATTGATAAAGAATAAACCATTGTGTTGCTAGCATCCATTGAAGAATTCTCATATGAAATCCTCCCAGAGGAACTAAAATTATGGCAGCTGATATTGACCCCAAGGCTTGCAGAATCAACCAGGCTGAAATTTTAGTATTGTGAACTATTTTCCTGATCTGGAATCTAATGGTTTGCACTCTTGCAATAGGAAAAGAAGCTGTTATTGATACAGTGTTGAAAACCGTTCCTATAAACACCAGCATCTGAGAAGGTTCTAACTGAGATTTGCTGAAATATTTGGTAATTCCCAGAAGGGAGCAACTTTGGAGTACCTGATCTCTTGCTCTTATGAGTAGATAAACAGTCGGGGAGATAATGAGACACTCATCTAGATATAGAAACATCTGGAATCCCTGCAGTCTCAAGTGAACTGCCACCACTGCCATGCATTTGATGAACACCCACGGGCTGTGGTGAGACCAAAGGTCAGGGCTCTGAACTGGTAATGAATGGTGCTCAGATGGAAGTGTAAATATCTTCTGAACTGTATGATCATTTTTATGTGATAGTACATGTCTTGAAGGTCTTTTGAGCGCATCCAGTCATCCTTGCCTAAAAAGGGCAAAATGGACAGAACTGTGACCATCCAAAACTTTGTGTGTCAAACAGATTTGTTCAAGTTGCTGAGATCCAGATTTGATCTCCAGTCCCCTGTTTTTTCTGGGATGAAAAAGAATCTTGAGTAGGTTCTGGATTCTATCTGGTCTGGTGGGACCCCCTTAGATGACTTTTTTTCTAGCAGCTTTTGTATTTCTAGTGCTGCTGCTTTCCTCTGATCAGGTGGAACATCAGGGAATTTTTTGAGGATGGAGGAGGAAGGGAAAATGGAATTATATAACCTCTGGAAATGATTCTCTGCACCCAGGTCTCTTTTGTGATATCTCGCCAGGCTGTCTGGTGCAGAGATACATGTCCCTAGACTGCCTCCAGAGGAAGACAATCTGGCCTCCCTTCAGGAGAGCTGGTACGATCTGTCAGAGAATGAATCTCTAGACCCTTGGTTTTGTGGGCCACCTCGGCCACGTGGGTGGCATCTCACATTTGAGTTCCCCCCTCTACCTCTAGGGGAGCTCTCTCCACATGGATCTTGGAAAGGACCCTGGGATTTTTGAACCACATTTCTGTCCTCCTTATTGGTTCCTGGAAAACCAAAGTACCTGCAGGTACTTCCTTACTCCAAAATCCCCTTCCTGCTCATGATGCAAGAACTTAATCCAGTCTCTTAGAGATAGGTCCAACCAAGTCAGTCTCCTTCCACACCCATTTAGAGAGCAAATCAATGAGCTTGTCAGTGGGCAAAGAAACCCAGGAGGTAGATGGGCTATAGCCAAATGCCTCCAGGAGTACCAATTCATTCAGAGAAGTATTTTGGGAGGATCAACCACCTCTTTCTTTAAGAATTTCTAGGATGTCTCCAAATGAGATATCACCAGGTGATGATCTTGGGGATCCCTCCCCTTCATCAAAATCAGTAGCCTCTGTGATAGATTCCTGTGGGGAATCCAAGTGCCTCCTTTTGCACTTTCTTTTCTGAGATACTTCTTTGGTGGGATTCTCTGGAGAAGTATCAGAAGAGATTCTGATATCCTGCTGGGTAACCTGGAGTGGTTGGACTGGCTGTCCCTGTGATGTCAAACATTGAGGCTCATGTGCAAAGACATATGAGATCCTGACAGGAGATCTGATGGGGGAGAAAACATCTGGCCTGCTGAAGCAGAGAAAACTCTCTCTACCACCTCAAAAGAAGAATGCCTGGGAAGAAAGAAGTTGACGGAGCTGAGAAAATGTGATTCTGCCCCATTAACTCCCTCTGCCCTGAAGGCATTCCTCCTGAGATGGAGGCCAGAGCAATACTCTCCAATGCTGAGGCCCAGAGACAGCACCAATAACTTTGGAGTCTGCTCCAACACCTCGGATCTAGAAGGGGCACCATGGCTCCAACAGTCATCTGGATCTGAACTCATTGCAGCTGGATCACTCAGAAAAGATCTCACAGCTGAGGATAACAGTATCCTTGAATATGACACAGACAGCTTCAGCAGACTTGGATACAGGGACTCAGAAACAAATGGTCTGATCGGAATGAGCCAATAGTGGAGGGCTAGTGTAAGCCAAAGCTTCCTGACCCAAAGGGGTAGGAGCTTGAAGAATGTCCATCTATATTTGCACCAACAGGAATCTCCCCATGATGATATCTACATCAGTTTCAGTCAGACTCCTGGAAGAATGAAAGGAGGCTAAAGAGGGAGATTTTGAGTGTCATTTCTCCAAGAAAGGGGATGGTAACCTGGATGGCACCGGGTCAATGGTTGGTGAGTACAGGAATCGGATCCAAGGTGGTCAGATCCAACATAACTTTTTAAATAACTGATTTCAAAGCAGAAGCCTTCAAATCCATCTTATGTTTCTTTCTTGGAGGTTCCATGGAAGAAGGAGTGGAGGAACCAGATGGTCTTGGGACCTTTTTGAAGTCTCCTTAAGATTTGTTTTGGGAGGTTGAGCCCCAAAAGTTGCTACAGAAAATGTAGTTGGCAATAGTCCCTTTAAAATAAGTTTGCTCTTGCACTCAGCAACTGCACAAGGATTGAAATTTCTACAAACAGAGCAATCCATGTTTAAGTGTTCTGGGCCCAAACAGTATACACATAGATCATGTGCATCCAAGGTAGGAAGCTTATGCCCACATCATTTACATTTTTTTGAAAAACTAAAAATAAGCCAAAGCCATCAATGGAGGCAACACTTTTAATAATCCACAGTTAAAAACAATAAACACTAAGCACCACAAAAGCACCATAAAATCACATAAAAATAAAATCACTGATAAGCACTTTCATCCCATAATCCACAAGACTTTAGAACAGTATCACACAACACAGCTGTTTAAATATCCTGCCAATCCCCATAATTACAGTCAATAAAGTCACTTCTTAAAGGAGAACCCCTTAAACACAATTTTAAATGTTTTAGAGGTTTAAACGTTGTTTCAAAAGGACAAACATACCTATAATCAACCTGTAAAAGGCAATATAACTACTGAATAAAATCAGTAATAGTTACAATGTCATTTTTTGTTGTCATTGTAAGCCACAGCCCATAAATTGTCACACTTCATCTGTCCAAAGATTTTAATTTTTTTGGAACCCCAAATGTCCTTTCTCCGACATTTGGCTAAATCTAATAGCTAGTGTAAAAGAAGGAAAAGGAAAGTTTTTTAAAAGATGAAATAAGGAAAAATATTACCAACAATAGAAAATGAGAATATACTATGTATAAAGAGGGTATAAGTATAGAAACATGGAGGTTACAAAGACTAAGACATTTTACTTAATTGAGAGATACTCGAGAGTTATTGATGACCATGTATATTTCACAAAAGCAGCAAATGAGATCTGAGGTATGTTAAGGGTTGGTGCATTGTGGGTAGGGAGGAGCTCAAGAGCTTTTAGGTTACCACAAGCTATAGTAATGGCTGAGTCAGATCTGAGGTTCAGATCTGAACCCAACTGTGGAAGAATGAGTGAAAACTGACAACATCAGAGCTATAATATTTGGTGGCTAGAATTAGGTTGAAAAATCTCTATGGTCATTTAGGCAGGAAGAGATCATGAGCTCTTATTATGGTCAACACAATAAATTATTTTTGGGGGAGGGTTCTATGAAGAGATTCCACAGATTGAATTTCTGTAGTAAGAACACTAAGTGCAGCAATATGGTATTCTTCTGGGATATTTATGTTATCTTCATTTTGAAAACTTACATTCTTTAGGGAGTCTATTGGTCTAGCTCCTGACCCCACCCCCATTTTGAATAAGCTTTAAATTTCAATACGAATTTCCTACTTACTTTAAGACTTGATTGACAGAAGCATATATCTCCAATCCTGAGAAACATACTTGTGATATTTTTCTTTACAATGTCTTGCATTCCTGAAACATGCTCTGAATTTTTCATTGAGTTTGTTCTAGCTTATATTTTGTGGCTATACCCTATTACACTCTTACATACTCCAGTAATGGTGCATTTTGAGTATATGTTAAGTACAGCATTCTGTTGTCTCCTTCTCTGAACAGCTCTAGAAAAAACATTTTCAGGCTTTTGTTGTTGTTTTACTTGCTTAACACTTATGTTTTATATGACTCCTCACTAATCTGTGTTATCATTTTGCTGAAAATATGAATTGTGAACTAACCTATCAGTTTAGCAGTAATATGTTTTGTCATGCAGTCTTTGGTTTGATTCTGTCCATTTCTATTATTCCTACTTTGTGACTATCTAAAAGCAACTTAACCAGACAGTGACCTTTGGTCAACCCAGAAAAGAGGTTCATAGGATCATAGGAGGTTACTAGGCTATTGGCCTTGAGGCCCTTATAAGCCTTGCCAAGAGTTTAGCCCATGTTTAGACAAGTCAGCACCCAATGCCCCTGTCCAACTGGGACATGGGTGGAATCCCAGGGGTATATTTTTTGTTTCCCATCCAGTTTTCCAGGTTGCCCTTAAAAAGAGGTACTCTGCTTGACTTGGAGGATTCTATTCCATAGATGGGGGAATCTTTGGGACACAAATCTGTCCCTCCAACAAGTCCTGTTGATGTCACTGACAAGACTGAGGCCACGCGTGCGAGTTACTTGAGTGGAGCTTGACTTGCAGATATGCAGCAGTCCCATCAAGGTGGGGTCTGTGATCATCTTGTAAGCCAGAGAGATGTCACCTCTGAGAAGTCTGTATGAAACTGAGTAGAGGGATAGGGCTTTAAGCCTATCTGTGTATGGTAGATGTATGAGGCCCTGGATTCTCCTGGTGAGGAACCTCTGTGGTCCCTCCAGCTGCTGCATGTACTTTGTGAGGTACATGCTGAAAGAGGCATTGCACTCAATAATGGGCCTTATAAGGGAAGAATACAGGGATGCTATGACCTCCTTGTCCCTGGATGAGATACCCCTACTTATGAGGTGGGCCATATAGAAGGCTTTCCATACAACGGAAGCAATATGGTAGTCAAAAGTCAGGCTTCTATCATTCTGGGTGCCCAAATCCCTCACAACTGACTGAGTGCTTAGGACATTGTTATCAATGTGATACTTTGTGGAGATGTCACTCTCCCCAAAGCGGATGATGATGCATTTTTTGGTATTCAGCTTGAGGTCATGTTTTTGGCACCAGTCATTTGTCTGAGTGAGACCCTCTTGGAGGATGTCTACATCACTAGGTGAATTGATGACAGCACCTAGCTTGCAGTCATCTGCATACTTGGTTAGCCATAATCCACTGGTTTTAGCCTGAACCTCAGAAAAATATATCCCAAATAACAGAGGCTCCAAGACTGAACCCTGGGGTACATCACTTATTATGAGTCTACTGCTTGAGGTGGCTTCCGTATTTTGACTAGGTGGGTTATATCAGTGAGCCAATTTGCTACCCATCTGGTAACATACAGACTGATGCCTAGTTGAGAGAGTTTATCTATTATGCTCGAGTGGGGAATAGTGTCAAAAGCTTTGGCCCCTAATGGTGCTGCAAGTTCACAGGTTCATAGGTTCATAGTACTAGACTAATGGCCCTGGAGCATTTAGAAGCCTAGTCCAAAAAATTTGCCCAGGCACCATGCCACCCCATGTTAGTTGACAGTGCCCCTATCCAGTAGGCAACTGGAGTGATCCCTGTGGTGAACTTTCTGTTACCCATCCATTCGTCAAGATTTCTCTTTAAAAGGGCCAGGCAGGTGCTCTGCTTGACATGAATGGGAAGCTTATTCCAGAGTAAAGACAGTCTTTGGGAGATGAACCTGTAGCGTGTGACATAGAGGTGATTGGGATTTCTTTAGGTGTAGCATTTCAAGTAGGGCTGGGTCAGACATGGCTTTGTAAGTCAAGCAGAGATCACCTATAAGTAGATGATAAGAGACTGAGAAAAGCTGAAGCTTCTTGAGCCTGTCCATGTAGGGCATGTGTTTAAGGCCTAGGATCCTTTTTGTGAGGTACTTTTGTGGCCTCTCCAGCTGTTGTAGTTGTCTGGTCAGGTACATGCCAAATGGGGCGTTATATTCAATGATCAGTCTAATGAGGGATGATGACCTCTTTCTTCCAGGATGTGAAACCTTTGGTTATAAGATGTGCCACGTAGAAGGACTTTAAATTCTGACTATAGTGGCAGTGTGGTGGTCAAAGGTGAGGTGGCTGTTGACCTGGGTGCCCAAATCTCTTATGGCCCCTTCAGTGTTCAGTGGGCTCCCATCAACATGGTAATTCATGGGAACTGAGTTTTTTTCCAAAGGGGATGATAACACATCTTTTGGCATTAAGCTTCAGGCCATGGTTCCGAACCAGTCATTGTTCTCAGAGAGGCCTTTTTGTAGGATGTATGCATCACTTGGGGAGTTGATAATGATACCTAGCTTGCAGTCATCAGCAAACTTGGTCAGCCAGAGTCCTTCTGTTTTACCCTGGACTTCTGAGAAGTAGATGCCAAACAGGAGAGGGCTCAGGATCGAACCCTGTGGGACTCCACTCGTGGCTGGATTTACAGTCTGACTTGGAATCCGCAACTTTCACTCTGTGGGTCCTGTCTGTGAGCCAATTTGCCACCCACCTAGTTATGTAAGGATTGATGCCTAGTTTGGTGAGTTTATCAATTATACCTGAGTGGAGAATGGTATCAAAGACCTTGGTCAGGTTGAGGTTGGCTGTATGTACTGCCTTACTCTCATCCACAGCCTAGCTGATTGCCTCAAAGAAGTCAACCAGGTTCAGCAGGCAGGATCTCCCCTTGACAATGCCAGACTGTGTTGGTTCAAGAGTTTGGAGATTGCCTATATCTTTGTTAGTCAGGTCCATGATGGTATGCTCCATAGCTTTGCATACCAGACTTGTCAGGCTAATGGGGCAATAGTTCCCAGGGTCTGTAGTTGCTCCCCATTTATGGAGCAGGATGCCTGTAGCAGTGCGCCATTCATTAGGGACATAGCCTGAGGTAAGGCTGTGATTGAACAGGGCACACAGATGTGGTGCCAGTTCGTTTTATAGCTCATGTAGAATGCAGCCAGGAATATTATCAGGTCCCATGGATGCTGTATTCTTGATTTTGGACAATGCATCTTTTACCTGTGATGCAGAAATGGCGGGTACCAGGCTTTCTTCTGGCATTGTGATAGGGCCCTTGGGAGGAGGGGTAAAGTTGGCACTGAATCTGTTGGCCAGTATGTTGGCAATATATGTTGGCTCAGTATAGGAGGTGCCATTGTGCAATAACTCTGAGCAAATCTGTGTATTGCCTTGGAGGTTTTTGATATAGCTATAGAAGGCTTTGTGATTGGTGTCAGCTGCAATTCTGCCTTCATAGCTGGCTTTAGAGGATTTGATAAGGGATTTCAGCTTTTTGTTGAGACTGATAAGGGAGGTTTTTCAGTCTTTTGACTTCATTTTTTTATGCAATAGTTTCTTCCTTCTGTTGTAGAGTTTACTGATGGCTGGGGACCACCAGATTGGCTTCCTTTTTTTGGAAGAGAGTGTCTTAGTTCTATTTGGTATGGCAAGGTCCATGTATTTGTGTACGTGCTCGTACAGTGCATTGGTGTATTATTCGGCAGTCATACAGCTATTTTCCCATTGGCATGGGTGCCAATAAGTTAGCCACATCTGTTTTTAGGAGCCCAAAATCAGCTTTAGAGAAGTTTTTCAGGGTGGTCACCTTAGCAGGGGTTGTAGATTGAGATTTCCATGCTGATCAGTTTGTGTTCGGATTTAACCAAAGAGGAATTGACTATAGGTGGGGAGCAATGGTCTTCCATGTTGGTTAAAACCAGATCGAGGATGTTACTTCCTCTAGTAGGGGATAGAATGAGCTGGTCCAGGGCACTGGAACCGATAAATTCCAGAAAGCGTTGGGCCTGTACATTGGTACTTGAATAGTTTTCTCAGTTGATGGAAGGGTAGTTGAAGTTACACAGTATGAGAGTATTGAGTTGGACCTTGATAGATTCCAGGGTGCTTAGGAAGTTGGAGTGAGAGTCTAGGGACATGGTCAGGGTTCTGTAGCAAGCTATGACTTGTATTGCTGTCTTACCCAGTGTTAGTTGTACCTGGAGTATCTTGGATGCGTTATGCGGGGCTACCAGTCTAGAGGTGTGCGTATCCTTTAAGAATATGGAGACACCACTGCCTTTGAAGCTTCTAGATGTATTCTGAGACAGAAAGGTATTGAATGAGTATTAGCCTAGGAGTGCAGGGGTGCTTTCTTACACTTTAAAACAGGTCTCAATTACAACACAAATGTCGATATTCTCCATTTTGAAGAGAGCTTTGAAAGAGTGCATCTTGAGATTTAGACTTCTAGCATTGAGCAGCATGACTTTCATATTGCATTTGTTTGTTGCTGTTATGGTGGAATTTTGGTCTTTGGAACACTGCCTAAAAAAGGCACTGCAGGGGTGGCAAAATCCTTAGCCAGTACCGGAATCCCAGGGGTAACAGATGCTGGCCATCTCTTGCAAAGCATTGAGGTCTGTCAATCATGTCATCTCAGGCATACAGATAATGGATCCCCTTAGAATGACACCAGAAACTTAGCCAATTGTTGAAGTCAATCATTTTCTGCTTGTACTGTGGTATCATTCTGGGTGATGGTAGAATACTGCTCAGGACTAGGGTCATGCCTGCCTGGGCCACATAATCCAAGAGTTCCATCACATCTCCTTTCATGTATCCAGGGAGGTATCTTAGGTTATTCACACCCACATGGATGATGACTGAGTCATATTTGTACTTGTTGTGGAGTGATCTCAGTGCATGTGCTATGTGACGGTTCCTGGCACCTGATAGACAACTGACTGTCACCTTCTGCTTGTTCAGCCTAGTGAGTGGGACATCAGTGTGCCTCACAATTGAGTCTCCTATGATTAGTACATTGGGAAAAGTCCTTTGAATTAAGGGCTTAGGTTGAGGGGCACAATGTGGTGGTGAGCTATGTGTTCTGGTGTTGGTGTTGTGTTGTGGTGGTCGAGAGCGTTTCTGTCTCTGGGGTCTCTGTTGTTTGGGTAAATTTTTATTGAGAGTCTGCGAAGGTGGGTGTATGGTTTGTGTTTCTATGTGTGGGTTGTGATGGTTGGTGTTTTGGAGGGATGTGTGTTCTATGTAGTGTGTTGCAGGTGTTGACCTTCTCCTCTTGACCAGCTAGTCTGGTCTTGCTGGAGTGTGAACTGTTTCCAGTTTGGTGATATATGTGCATCTCTCACATGTATGAGTGTTGGGAGATAAGAGGAGAGGGTTGTCTGTGTACAATAGACAGTCACCACACTGTCTCAGAATGCCCAAGTACACCAGCTTAGCAGGAGAAAGCACAGAAAACTGTTCTACAATCATACCAGGATGGGTGGTCATAACTAATACATACTGGTGCTATTACTGTGTAGGAACAGCAAGTGCTAATAGTACACGAGTGTGCTAAAATAAATTTACAAAAGTCTGTTAAAGTGCTAGCCAATTAAGCTAATTGAAGTGCAAGCAGTAAAAGAACAAGCACATTCTAATGGAAAAATTGAAGAGCAGACTTTCATGAACCGGTAATAGTTTAACTCAGCTGAGCACCGCTGCACAGTGTGCAAACCCATGCAAACATGGGCTTTTAAACAAGAAAGTTGAACGGGATGGAAAATCTGCCCAAACGGCCAATAAACTACAAGTTCTGGACCAGAAACCACTCCTCTTGTTGTAGATTACCTAGTGCTTACCACTCCCACTGATAAGCTAGATCGCTTTCCTCCAACACAAAAAAGATCTGGGGAGCTCAGAAACTTAAAAAAACAGTCCTGGATACTGCAAATCTGTATCTGGACTAGACTTGTTACAGGAAAGGTGGGAAACAAGCTTAAAACTTTTTTTTTGGCAGAAAAGCAGTTAAAACAGTAGCAAAAACACTTTAAATGCAGTACAAGCTAGCACACTTAAGTGTGTAGCAATATTAAGGCAAAAACAGTTTAAATAAATGCAGATACATTAAAAATAACAAAATACAAGTGCAGAGAGCAGTAAATTATGACAAAATCAGAATGGAGGCACTTACAGTATCTCTTTCTCCTTCCTGTTGCTCTTGTAGTCTGCAGGATGCCAAAACTGGATCCACAGAGCTTAAACAAGTGCAAACCCATGCAAACATGGGCTTTGAAACCAGAAAGTTGAAAGAGATGGAACAATTGCTGAAATGGCCAATAAGCTATAATTTCTAGGCCAGAAGCCACTCCTCTTGTGGTGGATAAGCTACCTAGTGCTTACCACTCCCACTGATAAGCTAGAAGGCTTATCAAAGAACAAAATACCTCCAAACTCCACAATCCACATACTAAATCCAAAAGACACTTCACACCAGCAGGTCGGAACCAATAGCAGCTTTATTCACATAAACACAAACTGGTTTAGCACTTTCTTCTCTACTGAAGGGACTTCTTCAAATGCAGTTTAAATAAATGCAGATAAATTAAAAATGACAAAAAACAAGTGCAGAGAGCAGTAAATTATAAAAAAACATCATAATGGAGGCATTCAGACTATCTCTTTCTCCTTCCTGTTGCTCTTGCAGTCTGCAGGACACCAAAACTGGATCCGTGGAGCTTAAATAACACTCAAACTTTAAACAGAATAAAAACAGCAGTAACAAATACAGCAGAGAAGATGCAGTTGAACACTTTAGAGAACAAGTTGTAGAAAAAACAAGATGAAGTAATAAAGTTCGTGGGACCTGATGATATACCTCAGATAGGAACTCCACCTCATTTGGCTTTCCTGCCCATAGTTTGGGGTCTGAATGAATGTTAGGATGAGTAACCAGGTAAGGCTGGGGTGCACTCCGCAGCTTTGAACCATGTTTCTGTGACTCCACAGATGTCAACATTTTCCAGGGTTAAGAATGCTTGCAAGGAGTGCAGTTTCATGTTTAGGCTCCTAGTGTTTAGCAGCATGACCTTTAATTTGCGTTTTGTTGAAATTTTTATGTGAGTTTTATCGACCTCAGGACTCTTCCTAAAATGTCACTATGGGAGTGGCAAGAGCCTTTGCCAGATGTCTGAAACCCAGGTGAGACAGATGTAGGCCATCTCTAGCAAAGCATCATTGTCTGTCGATCATATCTTCCCAGGCTGTCAGGTACTGGATCCCGCTGGAATGACACCAGAAACTAAGCCAATTGTTAAAGTCAATAATTTTCTGTTTGTATTAAGGCATCATTTTGGGTGATGTCAGAATGCTGCTTAAGGCTAGGGATATACCTGCCTGGGACACATGATCAGTGAGCACAATCATGTCTGTCTTCATATAGTCCAGAGTGGTACATCTGAAGTCATTCACACCACCATGGACTATGATAAAGTCATAACAGTACCTGTTGCTGAGACTTGAGTGTGTATGTGATATGGTGGAATATGGCACCTGACAGACAATTAACTGTGACTTTCTCCTTATCCAGCCTGGTGAGAGGCATATATGTGTGCCTCACACTGGAGTCTCCTATGACTAATATGTTGGGTTTATGGTGAAGCCTTAGTGGCTGTGAGACACAGGTGTGTGGACTAATCATGGTATGTGGTGTGGAGGGCTGTGGAGATCACGTGTGTTTTTGCCTCAGAGGTCTCCTTTGTTTGGGTATGTTTATGTGGAGGACCTTCGCATATGGGTGTGTGTGTTGTGTAGGTGTGGGTGGTGTTTGAGGTGTAGTGATTGTCCTGACAACCTTTTCTGTGCCAGATATACTGGCTTGAGGGGGAGAGAGCATGGACACTAGGTTCCTTATGCATTAAATGGGTGGGTAGTGTGGTTGTCTGTACAGTTGCACACTCCAGCTGCTGCACGTACTTTGCGAGGTACATGTTGAAAGGGGCATTGTACTCAATAATGGGCCTTATAAGGGAAGAATACAGGGATGCTATGACCTCCTTGTCCCTGGATGAGATACCCCTACTTATGAGGTGGGCCATATAGAAGGCTTTCCATACAACGGAAGCAATATGGTAGTCAAAAGTCAGGCTTCTATCATCCTGGGTGCCCAAATCCCTCACAACTGACTGAGTGCTTAGGACATTGTTATCAATGTGATACTTTGTGGAGACGTCACTCTCCCCAAAGCGGATGATGATGCATTTTTTGGTATTCAGCTTGAGGTCATGTTTTTGGCACCAGTCATTTATCTGAGTGAGACCCTCTTGGAGGATGTCTACATCACTAGGGGAATTGATGACAGCACCTAGCTTGCAGTCATCTGCATACTTGGTTAGCCATAATCCACTGGTTTTAGCCTGAACCTCAGAAAAATATATCCCAAATAACAGAGGCTCCAAGACTGAACCCTGAGGTATATCACTTATTATGGGTCTACTGCTTGAGGTGGTTTCCGTATTTTGACTAGGTGGGTTCTATCAGTGAGCCAATTTGCTACCCATCTGGTAACATACAGACTGATGCCTAGTTGAGAGAGTTTATCTATTATGCCCGAGTGGGGAATAGTGTCAAAGGCTTTGGCACCTAATGGTACTGCAAGTTCACAGGTTCATAGGTTCATAGTACTAGACTAATGGCCCTGGAGCATTTAGAAGCCTAGTCCCAAAAATTTGCCCACGCACCATGCCACCCCATGTTAGTTGACAGTGCCCCTATCCAGTAGGGCAACTGGAGTGATCCCTGTGGTGAACTTTCTGTTACCCATCCATTCGTCAAGATTTCTCTTTAAGAGGGCCAGGCAGGTGCTCTGCTTGACATGAATGGGAAGCTTATTCCAGAGTAAAGACAGTCTTTGGGAGATGAACCTGTAGCGTGTGACATAGGGGTGATTGGGATTTCTTTAGATGTAGCATTTCAAGTAGGGCTGGGTCAGACATGGCTTTGTACGTCAAGCAGAGATCACCTATAAGTAGATGATAAGAGACTGAGAAAAGCTGAAGTTTCTTGAGCCTGTCCATGTAGGACATGTGTTTAAGGCCTAGGATCCTTTTTGTGAGGTACTTTTGTGGCCTCTCCAGTTGTTGTAGGTGTCTGGTCAGGTACATGCCAAATGGGGCGTTATATTCAATGATCAGTCTAATGAGGGATGATGACCTCTTTCTTCCAGGATGCGAAACCTTTGGTTATAAGATGTGCCACGTAGAAGGACTTTACATTCTGACTATAGTGGCAGTGTGGTGGTCGAAGGTGAGGTGGCTGTTGACCTGGGTGCCCAAATCTCTTATGGCCCCTTCAGTGTTCAGTGGGCTCCCATCAACATGGTAATTCATGGGAACTGAGTTTTTTTCCAAAGGGGATGATAACGCATCTTTTGGCATTAAGCTTCAGGCCATGGTTCCGAACCAGTCATTGTTCTCAGAGAGGCCTTTTTGTAGGATGTCTGCATCACTTGGGGAGTTGATAATGATGCCTAGCTTGCAGTCATCAGCAAACTTGGTCAGCCAGAGTCCTTCTGTGTTACCCTGGACTTCTGAGAAGTAGATGCCAAACAGGAGAGGGCCCAGGATCGAACCCTGTGGGACTCCACTCATGGCTGGATTTACAGTTTGACTTGGAATATGCAACTTTCACTCTGTGGGTCCTGTCTGTGAGCCAATTTGCCACCCACCTAGTTATGTAAGGATTGATGCCTAGTTTGGTGAGTTTATCAATTATACCTGAGTGGGGAATGGTATCAAAGACCTTGGTCAGGTCGAGGTAGGCTGTATGTACTGCCTTACTCTCATCCACAGCCTAGATGATTGCCTCAAAGAAGTCAACCAGGTTCAGCAGGCAGGATCTCCCCTTGACAATGCCAGACTGTGTTGGTTCAAGAGTTTGGAGATTGCCTATATCTTTGTTAGTCAGGTCCATGATGGTATGCTCCATAGCTTTGCATACCAGACTTGTCAGGCTAATGGGGCAATAGTTCCCAGGGTCTGTAGTTGCTCCCCATTTATGGAGCAGGATGATTGTAGCAGTGCGCCATTCATTAGGGACATAGCCTGAGGTAAGTCTGTGATTGAACAGGGCACACAGATGTGGTGCCAGTTCGTTTTATAGCTCATGTAGAATGCAGCCAGGAATATTATCAGGTCCCATGGATGCTGTATTCTTGACTTTGGACAATGCATCTTTTACCTGTGATGCAGAAATGGTGGGTACCAGGCTTTCTTCTGGCATTGTGATAGGGCCCTTGGGGGGAGGGGTAAAGTTGGCACTGAATCTGTTGGCCAGTATGTTGGCAATATATGTTGGCTCAGTATAGGAGGTGCCATTGTGCAATAACTCTGAGCAAATCTGTGTATTGCCTTGGAGGTTTTTGATATAGATATAGAAGGCTTTGTGGTTGGTGTCAGCTGCAATTCTGCCTTCATAGCTGGCTTTAGAGGATTTGATAAGGGATTTCAGCTTTTTGTTGAGACTGATAAGGGAGGTTTTTCAGTCTTTTGACTTCATTTTTTTTATGCAATAGTTTCTTCCTTCTGTTGTAGAGTTTACTGATGGCTGGGGACCACCAGATTGGCTTCCTTTTTTTGGAAGAGAGTGTCTTAGTTCTATTTGGTATGGCAAGGTCCATGTATTTGTGTACGTGCTCGTACAATGCATTGGTGTATTATTCGGCAGTCATACAGCTATTTTCCCATTGGCATGGGTGCCAATAAGTTAGCCACATCTGTTTTTAGGAGCCCAAAGTCGGCTTTAGAGAAGTTTTTCAGGGTGGTCACCTTAGCAGGGGTTGTAGGAGAGATTGAGATTTCCATGCTGATCAGTTTGTGTTCGGATTTAACCAAAGAGAAATTGACTATAGGTGGGGAGCAATGGTCTTCCATGTTGGTTAAAACCAGATCGAGGATGTTAGTTCCTCTAGTAGGGGACAGAATGAGTTGGTCCAGGGCACTGTCACTGATAAATTCCAGAAAGCGTTGGGCCTGTACATTGGTACTTGAATAGTTTTCTCAGTTGATGGAAGGGTAGTTGAAGTTACACAGTATGAGAGTATTGAGTTGGACCTTGATAGATTCCAAGGTGCTTAGGAAGTTGGAGTGAGAGTCTAGAGACATGATCGGGGTTCTGTAGCAAGCTATGACTTGTATTGCTGTCTTACCCAGTGTTAGTTGTACCTGGAGTATCTTGGATGCGTTATGCGGGGCTACCAGTCTAGAGGTGTGCGTATCCTTTAAGAATATGGAGACACCACTGCCTTTGAAGCTTCCAGATGTATTCTGGGGCAGAAAGGTATTGAATGAGTATTAGCCTAGGAGTGCAGGGGTGCTTTCTTCCACTTTAAAACAGGTCTCCATTACAACACAAATGTCGATATTCTCCATTTTGAAGAGAGCTTTGAAAGAGTGCATCTTGAGATTTAGACTTCTAGCATTGAGCAGCATGACTCTCAGATTGCATTTGTTTGTTGCTGTTATGGTGGAATTTTGGTCTTTGGAACACTGCCTAAAAAAGGCACTGCAGAGGTGGCAAAATCCTTAGCCAGTACCCGGAATCCCAGGGGTAACAGATGCAGGCCATCTCTTGCAAAGCATTGAGGTCTGTCAATCATGTCATCTCAGGCATACAGATAATGGATCCCCTTAGAATAACACCAGAAACTTAGCCAATTGTTGAAGTCAATCATTTTCTGCTTGTACTGTGGTATCATTCTGGGTGATGGTAGAATACTGCTCAGGACTAGGGTCATGCCTGCCTGAGCCACATAATCCAAGAGTTCCATCACATCTCCTTTCATGTATCCAGGGAGGTATCTCAGGTTATTCACACCCACATGGACGATGACTGAGTCATATTTGTACTTGTTGTGGAGTGATCTCAGTGCATGTGCTATGTGACGGTTCCTGGCACCTGATAGACAACTGACTGTCACCTTCTGCTTGTTCAGCCTAGTGAGTGGGACATCAGTGTGCCTCACAATTGAGACTCCTATGATTAGTACATTGGGCAAAGTCCTTTTAATTAAGGGCTTAGGTTGAGGGGCACAATGTGGTGGTGAGCTATGTGTTCTGGCGTTGGAGTTGTGTTGTGGTGGTCGAGAGCGTTTCTGTCTCTGGTGTCTCTGTTGTTTGGGTAAATTTTTATTGAGAGTCTGTAAAGGTGGGTGTATGGTTTGTGTTTCTATGTGTGAGTTGTGATGGTTGGTGTTTTGGAGGGATGTGTGTTCTATGTAGTGAGTTGCAGGTGTTGACCTTCTCCTCTTGACCAGCTAGTCTGGTCTTGCTGGAGTGTGAACTGTTTTCAGTTTGGTGATATATGTGCATCTCTCACATGTATGAGTGTTGGGAGATAAGAGTAGAGGGTTGTCTGTGTACAATAGACAGTCACCACACTGTCTCAGAATGCCCAAGTGCACCAGCTTAGCAGGAGAAAGCACAGAAAACTGTTCTACAATCATACCAGGATGGGTGGTCATAACTAATAAGTACTGGTGGTATTACTGTGTAGGAACAGCAAGTGCTAATAGTACACGAGTGTGCTAAACTAAATTTACAAAAGTCTGTTAAAGTGTTAGCCAATTAAGCTAATTGAAGTGCAAGCAGTAAAAGAACAAGCACATTCTAACGGAAAAATTGAAGAGCAGACTTTCATGAACCGGTAATAGTTTAACTCAGCTGAGCACCGCTGCACAGTGTGCAAACCCATGCAAACATGGGCTTTTAAACAAGAAAGTTGAACGGGATGGAAAAACTGCCCAAACGGCCAATAAACTACAAGTTCTGGACCAGAAACCACTCCTCTTGTTGTAGGTAGGTTACCTAGTGCTTACCACTCCCACTGATAAGCTAAATGGCTTTCCTCCAACACAAAAAAGATCTGGGGAGCTCAGAAACTTAAAAAAACAGTCCTGGATACTGCAAATCTGTATCTGGACTAGACTTGTTACAGGAAAGGTGGGAAACAAGCTTAGAACTTTTTTTTTGGCAGAAAAGCAGTTAAAACAGTAGCAAAACCACTTTAAATGCAGTACAAGCTAGCACACTTAAGTGTGTAGCAATATTAAGGCAAAAACAGTTTAAATAAATGCAGATACATTAAAAATAACAAAATACAAGTGCAGAGAGCAGTAAATTATGACAAAATCAGAATGGAGGCACTTACAGCATCTCTTTCTCCTTCCTGTTGCTCTTGTAGTCTGCAGGATGCCAAAACTGGATCCAAAGAGCTTAAACAAGTGCAAATCCATGCAAACATGGGCTTTGAAACCAGAAAGTTGAAAGAGATGGAACAATTGCTGAAATGGCCAATAAGCTATAATTTCTAGGCCAGAAACCACTCCTCTTGTAGTAGATAAGCTACCTAGTGCTTACCATTCCCACTGATAAGCTAGAAGGCTTACCAAAGAACAAAATACCTCCAAACTCCACAATCCACATACTAAATCCAAAAGACACTTCACACCAGCAGGTCAGAACCAATAGCAGCTTTATTCACATAAACACAAACTGGTTTAGCACTTTCTTCTCTACTGAAGGGACTTCTTCAAATGCAGTTTAAATAAATGCAGATAAATTAAAAATGACAAAAAACAAGTGCAGAGAGCAGTAAATTATGAAAAAACATCATAATGGAGGCACTCAGACTATCTCTTTATCCTTCCTGTTGCTCTTGCAGTCTGCAGGACACCAAAACTGGATCCGTGGAGCTTAAATAACACTCAAACTTTAAACAGAATAAAAACAGCAGTAATAAATACAGCAGAGAAGTTGCAGTTGAACACTTTAGAGAACAAGTAGTAGAAAAAACAAGATGAAGTAATAAAATTCGTGGGACCTGATGACATACCTCAGACAGGAACTCCACCTCATTTGGCTTTCCTGCCCATAGTTTGGGGTCTGAATGAATGTTAGGATGAGTAACCAGGTAAGGCTGGGGTGCACTCCGCAGCTTTGAACCATGTTTCTGTGACTCCACAGATGTCAACATTTTCCAGGGTTAAGAATGCTTGCAAGGAGTGCAGTTTCATGTTTAGACTCCTAGTGTTTAGCAGCATGACCTTTAATTTGCGTTTTGTTGAAAATTTTATGTGAGTTTTATCGACCTCAGGACTCTTCCTAAAAAGTCACTATGGGAGTGGCAAGAGCCTTTGCCAGATGTCTGAAACCCAGGTGAGACAGATGTAGGCCATCTCTAGCAAAGCATCATTGTCTGTCGATCATATCTTCCCAGGCTGTCAGGTACTGGATCCCGCTGGAATGACACCAGAAACTAAGCCAATTGTTAAAGTCAATAATTTTCTGTTTGTATTGAGGCATCATTTTGGGTGATGTCAGAATGCTGCTTAAGGCTAGGGATATACCTGCCTGGGACACATGATCAGTGAGCACAATCATGTCTGTCTTCATATAGTCCAGAGAGGTACATCTGAAGTCATTCACACCTCCATGGACTATGATAAAGTCATAACAGTACCTGTTGCTGAGGGACTTGAGTGTGTATGTGATATGGTGGAATCTGGCACCTGACAGACAATTAACTGTGACTTTCTCCTTATCCAGCCTGGTGAGAGGCATATATGTGTGCCTCACACTGGAGTCTCCTATGACTAATATGTTGGGTTTATGGTGAAGCCTTAGTGGCTGTGAGACAAAGGTGTGTGGACTATGCATGGTATGTGGTGTGGAGGGCTGTGGAGATCACGTGTTTTTGCCTCAGAGGTCTCCTTTGTTTGGGTATGTTTATGTGGAGGACCTTCGCATATGGGTGTGTGTGTTGTGTAGGTGTGGGTGGTGTTTGAGGTGTAGTGATTGTCTTGACAACCTTTTCTGTGCCAGATATACTGGCTTGAGGGGGAGAGAGCATGGACACTAGGTTCCTTATGCAATTGCATCTCTCACAAATTGCGTTCCTAGGTGGCAGTAGTAGATGGCTGTCCATGTACATGAGGCAGTTGCTACACTGTCTCAGTATGCCCATATCGACCAGACTGGCAGGAGAAACTGTAGGAAATTGTCCATCCATATTTCTCAGAATCTGTGGGAGAAAGGCCAGGGAAAGCTAAGGGGTGGGCCTCAAGCCAATTTGCTTAAACCAAAACTAAGAGCTTAGAATAACACTTAACAATTTAGATAGCCTATAAACATGCAGTAATAAATGAAACAGAAAATATGCAGTTGAACACTTTAGAGACAAAGCAGCAAGTAGCAGGAAAAAGCAAGATGAAGTAATAGAGTAGTGGGAAGAAACACAAATACAGGAAAATATAAGCAGCTGAATAAAGTGTATTTTTGTATTTTTTAAAGTGGAAAGGAAGAGAGCAGGAACAGAAGATAATTCAAGGTTAAGGGACTAAGGGGGTTGTCCTCCCCAAATGATCTCTCTATTGGATAGAATGAGCTAATGAGATGGGACTGGGAGGAGTGTCCCCGATCAAATTTATAGTAGGGGCGGGCAGCTGCAAAAGCCACCAATGTTAAGAACACAACAGCAGCTGGGTGGGAGGGTAGGACAAAAAATTCCTAGGTAAAAAAGTAAAACATAGTCAGATTGTGAGTTTATGTACACAAATAATATTTTAAATGCTCTACATTAGGACAGGTAACAAAGACATAATGTTTAAAAAATGTTCTCTTGTTTGAACATTTTTAACCCTCTTTGCAACTGCTTTGTATATAAATAATAAAGAGAGCCCAGACACTTCAAATATTCAAAACCTGACTCTGTTGTGCCTTTTTAATCTGGTCTAAAAAGTTCATAGCTCTTTGAGATGCTTTTAAATTGCAATACTGAAAAAAATACACTAACACAAAATGTTCTGTAGTTTACTCACCTGTATCTTCATGCTTATCTGTATACTTGATGTTGCAAGAGCCAGTTTTATATAGTTGCTTCTTGTTCTGAGTATTAGTGGAATCATGTGCATCATAATTCATTTAACAAAGGTTAAAAAATATGAATGCAGTCAGTAAAATGCAATGAATATGACATTGAAAAAATAGTTACTTTCTATATGTTCAGATCAGCTATGCTGCAACAGTGTCTGCACTGAGTGACAAGTATCAGTTCCCATCGTTTCTCAGGACTGCTCCGAGTGATCACTTCCAGTCAGTTGGCCTTGCCAGGCTGGTTATACATTTTGGTTGGACATGGGTAGGAATATTAGTGGAAAATGTTGACTATGGAGAAATGGGAGGTCAAATCCTAAGAGAGAAGATCATCAAAGCAGGTGGATGCATTGAGTTTTATGAACTTATTCCTGTTGTTTATTCATATATAAAGATCCAGAACATCATAGAACTGCTAAAAAAGTCATCATCAGATGTCATTGTTGCATTCTCCTCACATGACAGCATGCTTCCAGTTATGGAAGAAATTGTAAAACATGGAATAAGTGGAAAGGTATGGATTGCCACTGAGGCATGGTCTGATTCTCCTTTTTTCTCAAAGAGAAAATTTCTAAAGACCCTTCAGGGTACACTGGGCTTCTCAATCCGGAGGGGTCAAATGCCCAGGTTTAGGGATTTTCTTTATGGCATCCATCCATCCAAGCTTCTAGAAGATATATTTGTTAAATCGTTTTGGGAGCAAGTCTTTGATTGCATCTGGTTAGGTAATAAGAGTGAGCAAATGACCCATAATGTGAGTGGACAAAGTTCATATTGCTCAGGACAAGAAAAACTCCAAGGTGCAAGTATCCGTTTCTTTCAGCTGACAGATTTACGATTCACTTACAATGTATACAATGCTGTCTATATTACTGCACACTCTTTGCATAACATGCGGTTGTGCATACCGGGAAAAGGACCATTTATGAATGGAACATGTGGAAATACTAATAACTTTATACCATGGCAGGTAGGGAACTTTCTTAACTCTGGTATAATATTTCATAAGTAGGATGAAGAGTAAGTTTCAATAAACTATGCAAAATGAAAACAAAGCATCATTACAATTAATATTTTAATAATCATTGCCAGGTCTCTTGTATTTATCTACACTTACGTATAAAACCCTTCCACACTAATCTAGGCATTATGTTTGCTTGAATGCTCCATAAAAACAATTATCATGGAACATGCCACAGCTCACATTTGCATGTCTGATTATTTTCCTCCAGTTCATGTCAAATTTAATACCTACTAATATGAAGAAAATGTCTTGATGCAGAATTACTTTCTACTTTCACCTTTGAGAGTAATTCAATTGGCTAAAGCATATAGCCTGTTATTGTTAGCTTTGATGTCAGTAGAATAATAGCTTGTGGCAGCACTGACATTCATTATACAGCTGCACAGGAAAGTATGCAGCATACTGAAAGCTAGTTGTCAATTTCTGTCATTCACCATGGCCTAGTGTTACATGTTTTCCACTGTCTTCCTCACTGGTGCATGGTTTACCTCACCGGAAGAACAGCATTCCACACCCGCAATTCTACTCATGCCAATCCAGGGATGCGTCTCGCATTTCAAACAATGCTAATGGTTTTTGTGACTAGATGATTCCTGGAATCTGTAAGCATTTTATATGCATGCAAATTTCATTACAGGCCTATTTCATGTGATAGAGGACACCTGCACCAAACAAAAAAATGTGCCTTGGCTATTGTGTGCCACATGTTTCAAGGGGACTGCAGCATGCAGCATGCACTGACTTATGTATAAGACTAAATCTCTGACTGAGTTTTTATGTTGATTGTCTGTTGCAGCAAGGATGGCACTTCTGTGGGCACAGTATATTATCTTGTCCAAATTCTGGACATTTCCCAAGGTACACTGTACTGTCTGATATGGGTTCATCTGATGTGCCATCAAAGGATCCCTGGCAGTTGCTGGATGATTCATAGATTCATAGATTGTTACTAGGCTGATTACCTGGGGGCCTTTCTTAGCTTAGCCAAGTTTTTCTGAAAGAATAATGATGTCATGTATCCAATAGGACATTAAAGACCAGTCATTTATACTTACTTCTGTCCATAAGGGACATGGGTGCCAGGCCTGATGTAAATTTCCAATTCCCCATCTACTAATCTAAGTTTCACTTACACTGGGTAATAGATGAACTCAGCTTCACGTAGATAGGAAACCTGTTCCATAGCAGGATCAGTCTCTGGGACACATATCTGTTCCTCCAGCATGTTTTGTTTTATAGCCAAGGCACATTGTTTGTTTGGTACAGGTGTCCTCTATCACATGAAATAGGCCTGTAATGAAATTTGCATGCATACAAAATATATATAATATCAGGAGAACAAGGCTGTTTTGACTACTTAGCTGAGCAGTGCTGATGGTGTTAAGTTTTCACTGCACAGAGAATGTAGATTAAATGTAGCCACTCAATGCAAATAGACTTCAAAGTTGTACTAACAAAGTATTCATTATCTTTCCCTCGAGTATTAAAGTGTCATGAGAAGAAAGAGAACAAAAATAAATAAATACATATATAAACATATTATTTCATGAGAAGAAAGAGAATAAAAATAAATAAATACATATATAAATATATTGTTAACATGGTACTTTTTATACTGCTGTCATTCTTTGTGGTTTTATCGGACTTGTTGCGCTGTCAGTTGTTTTGGGGACACACACGCACATACTGATACTTCCCAGACTGTTTTTTTTTTCTTTGTAGTGTTTCTCAGCCTTCCCTTTGTGGTATACTGTGTGATCACTTTGTAATCCAGTTATTTTTCACTAGATGCACAACTTTTCTTCTCTCGTTCTTCCCCACACTAGTCAGCCTTTCGTGCCCATGACTGTTTAGCCTGAATGGGAACTTGCACTTACGAGTATGTTTTGGCTGGATGCAAAGTAGATGCCATTAGTATTTTGGTACTTGCCAATGCACGGCTGAGTGAATTCAGTCCACGGGTCTGAAGGATATGCACAGTTTGCTGAGGAATAAGGCAAGACATGGTGATCTGGGACCGAAAATGAGTGGTAGGGGGTTAACAGAAAAGTAGCCATATATTAACTGGTCAAGGGGTAATAAACCTATGCAGGAAAACATACGTTAGTTTGTCACATTGCAAACTAATGAAATAAAAAGTGGTATGTGCAACTGGAATCATAGGTTCATAGGTTCATAGGTAGATACTAGGCTATCTGCCCTAGGGCATTTATAAGCCTAGCCAGAGTGTATTTGGCTTCTGTCCCCCTATTAGATTAGCCTACTGTGCCTCTGTAAAGTAGGTCACAGAAGGTACCCTTTTAAGATTAGTTTACTGTGCCTCTGTTTAGCAGGGACACAGGAGAGATCCCAGGGGTGAATTTGCGATTTCCCATCCACGTGTCCAAATTTCGCTTGAAGAGGGTCAGCGAGGGGCTATGTCTAACATGAATTGGGATTTTATTCCAGAGTGAGGGGAGCCTCTGGGAAATGAATCTGTCCCTCCAGCATGTTCTATTTATTTTTGTGCTGAGGTTTAGGTCCCTGGAGCATGTAGCTCTAAGGGACTTGGATTTTTTGAGGTGGAGCATGTCCATTAATTCTGGGTTTGACATGGCTTTGTACATCAGGCATAGATCGCCTCTGAGTAGGTGGTAAGCAACTGAGTAGAGCTGGAGTTTCTTTAGTCGAGCTGAATAGGACATCTGTTTGCAGCTCATGAACCTCCTGGTGTGGGATTTTTGGGGTGTCCCCAGTTGCTGCAGGTGTCGGGTAAGGTGCATCCCAAAGGGGCATTGTATTCAATTATGGGCCTGATGAGTGACGAGTAGAGGGGCACAATGACCTCTCTTGATCTAGATGCGAACCCTTTCATGATAAGGTGGGCTATATAGAAGGTCTTTCTAACCACTTTGGCAACGTGATTATCAAAGGAGAGATTACTATCTACGTTGGTCCCCAAATCTCTAATTACTTCTTCTGTACTTAATGGATTACCACCTATGTGGTAATTTGTGAGCACCTTGTTTTTCCCAAAGGGGATGACTATGCACTTTTTAGCATTTAGCTTGAGGCCGTGGTTCTAGCACCAAGCATCCGTCTCTGTGAGACCCTTTTGGAGGATGCTTGTGTCAGCTAGAGATTCGATTATGGCCCCCAGTTTGCAGTCATCTCCGAACTTTGTCAGCCATAATCCCCCCGTGTTAGCCTGAACCTCAGAGAAGTATATACCGAACAAGAGAGGTCCCAGAACTGAGCCCTGTGGGATGCCACTTGTAACTAGTTTGGATTCAGACATGGCATCTGTGATTCTGACCATGTGGGTTCTATCTCTGAGCCAGTTTGCAACCCATCTTGTGATATAGGGGTTGATATTTAAGCTGGTAAGCTTATTTATGATGCCCAAGTGGAGTATTGTGTCGAAGGCTTTTGCGAGGTCCAGGTAGGCTGTGTGGACTACCTTGCCCTCATCTATGGCTTTGGTAACTGTTTCAAAGAAATCAGCTAGGTTTAAGAGGCAAGATCTGCCCTTAACAAAGCCTAATTGGGTAGGGTCCAGTGTCTGGAGGCTCCCAATGTCTTTGTTTATGAGTTCCATGATAATACGCTCCATAGCTTTACAGACCAGACTAGTCAGGCTTATGGGGCGATAGTTTCCGGGGTCCGTTGTGGCACCACCTTTGTGGAGTGGGACCACTGTAGCTGTACGCCATTCTTTGGGGACATATCCTGTAGTAAGGCTAAGTTTGAACAGTGACTTAATGTGAGGGTTCAGTTCTTCTTGGAGCTCGTGTAAGACACAGCCTGGGACACCGTCCAGTCCCATAGATGCTGTGTTTTTTGCTTTGGAGAGGGCAGCTTTCACCTGTGCATCTGTGATGTCAGGGAGGTTACATGCAGTTGGGATAGGCGTTTGCCCCTTTGGGGGGAAGGGGGGGAGAAGTTTGCACAGAATCTGTCTGCCAGGATGTTGGCTATGTCTGTAGGTTCGGTATATTTTGTACCGTTATGCAACAATTCAGAGCATATCTGGGAGTTTCTGTCCATGTTTCTGACATAACTAAAGAAGGCCATGTGATTATCTTTAGTGTCTAGGGCAATTTTTCTTTCAAAACTGGCCTTTGATGATTTTATGAGGGATCAAAGTTTCTTGCTAATACTGATCAGAGATGCCTTCCCTTTTTGGGATTTTGCACTGTCATGTAGTAGCTTCCTCCTTCTGTCGTATAGCTTATTTATGGCTGGGGTTCACCAGACCAGTCTCCTGTTTTTGGAGGAGTGAGTCTTGGTTTTATTTGGGATAGCACGATCCATGCATTCCTGCAGGTGCTCATAGAATGCATTTGTAAAGGATTCTGTGGATTGGGCTGTATTATCCTCTGGCCCAGGGGCTTTGAAGGATTGGTCTTGAGAAGTGCAAAGTTGGCTT
The DNA here is from genome assembly GCF_019279795.1 of Protopterus annectens. Taxonomy (NCBI): domain Eukaryota; kingdom Metazoa; phylum Chordata; order Ceratodontiformes; family Protopteridae; genus Protopterus; species Protopterus annectens. Next base: position 339,188,375 of record NC_056741.1, on the reverse strand, counting down.
TGGAGAAATTCTTTACAGTGATTTCCTTGGCTGGAGGTGGGGACGGATATGGATGTCCAGGGAAATTTGTTTATTGTCTGATCTTACCAATGAGGGGTTTACCTCTGGTGTGGAACATAGAGTCCCCATGTTGTTGATGACCAGGTCCAATATGTTGTTCCCTCTTGTGGGAGTGGTGACCAGTAAAAGTTTATAAATTCAAGGAAAGCAAAGAAAAAAGATGTGCCACTTTCCATCACTCTCGCAAAAGACATGGATTCACAGAGAACCTTCTAAGGAGGGTTTATCTTCAGCAGCTCATTAGCTCATTTTATCTGCTCAGCTAAAGTGTACAGAGCTACACAGTTACAGATGAGTTCTGAGAAGGAGCCTGTATTGGTTACATGACTGAGGACTGTTGTACAGCCTGCAATATTGGAAGGAATGAGAATTATAATATTTCACTTGCTGTTTTCAGGGCTCTGATCATTCATAGAGGAAGGAAGTGTTTGCAGTGTAAAGAGGAGCATTACCTAAAAAGGAAACCAGCCAGGTTCTGCCTGCAATTGAATGGGCTTGTGCCTAAAGAGAAACCAGTGCTGATTTGCAAGAAATCATCTCAAGTTTTCTGGATTCACAAGACAGTGGTGACAGGACTCAGAACTGCATCTGTACTACTCATCAGTGAGCAAAGACCTTTAAAAATATTCTAACACAGAAAGATCTCAAGAACCAAAACAGGCATTAAATCTTAACACCAAAGTTTGTTTCCTGATCAGAAGCTCATAAACATTATTTCAACTTCTTAAACATTTAATGGAGAATGAACTCATGTAAATGACTTTTTTCTACTTTATTAATGCTTTATTGCAGTTTAGTTAATGTCTGTCCATTAAACCACATCAATATTGTAATAGTGTAATAAAGTCTATATTTATATAAACCAACCTAGTGCATGCTAGCTATTTTAATTCTTAGGTTTGGCAAAGGGAAAATACATGCTGAGCCAACATATTTTGCTCCTTATTCTCTGATATTACTTTATACTATAGATACATCACTGATAATATACAGTTTTATATTCCTACCTACTTTTATTGAAAAAAGCATCATAATCCGCATGTTGCATTGTTTCAGTGGCTACTTCCTAACCCTGACAACTAACATTTTGCTCTGTGGCATGATATTTGCTGTTATTGATTGCATTCTATCTACAGTACAATAGCAGTTTCAATTGTTCTGTATCAGTTGTTACTTCCTCCTTATAAGGGTCAGTTGTTCACATAGCACACTTGTCTTTTAAATAAATAAATAATATTATTTTTCACCCTATAAATCAGTTTATTCATATACTGCTCATTTTTCACCATTAAAATATCATCTATACATGCCATCTTCATCTGTGCAACACAGGAATAATAAAGGGACAACCTTTCTTTAATCCTTTTTGAACTTGCAAACTTAACTCATCTACCCATTTACATACAGCTTTATTTTTAGGAGCATTTATACAGTTATTCAATAAAACTAATATGCATTATGTATTCTTAAGTTCCCTAAAATCTAGACTATAATTTTCTAAAGAATCATGTACTCTCTATGTCTATACAAATTACAAACCCTTCCTGTCTTTCCACTAGTTCATATACAACATCCTTATTAACAACAGCATATTTTAATAACAATCTTCTTCCAGTTCCCTTACTGAAGAATTTTTTTTTTAATTTTTTTTATTTTTTATTTTTATTTTACATTTGTTTACCGGGAAATTCTGACTGGATGGGGTCCTTTTTCAGTGGAGGCCCGGGGAGAAAAGCTCCAATATACGTATTAAACTTCTACAGTAGGATACAGTACAATTGATAATAAAGTAGATGTATACACTAGGAATATACAATATCAAACAGAAAATGGTACATTATTTATGCAGTTATACAGTAATTACATTAAATGGAATAGAATTAACACTGATTGCAGGACTTCTGTAATGGTGGAAGAGAATAGAGAAACATGGAGACAGTTGAGTAAAGTTGGAGTTAGGATGGTCAGTGAGATAAAGGTAAGGCAGAGCTGTATCAGGTGGGAGGGAAGTGGTTAGTCAGGGTTGGAGCCAGGGCAGAGCCAATGCATTTGTAAGTGGGTTTTGAGTGTGGTTTTGAATAGACTGTTGGATGGTAATTTGGTTATGGAGGGGGGGGGGGTGTTCCATAGTTTAGAAATAGCACAAGAGAAGAGTGCTTCTCCAGCAGAGTTTTTGAGTTTGGAAGTGAGAAGTAGATTTTTGTTGTTTGACCATAGAGGTCTGGAAGTTGTATAAGGGTGGAGTAGATTTTGGAGTAATGGAATATTTTGGGGATGGTTTATTAGTTTGTGGGACAGAGATAGCTGATTCAAGTGAAGAAGTTGGGGGAGTTCACGCCAATCAAGTTCCTTGATTGAGTTGTAGTGATGGCTGTGATAGGTAGCCCCAGTTGCAAATTTTGCAATTTTATAATAATTTGCACTAGAATATAACACTCTCACCTATACAACTATAACTAAAAATTTTGTAATCTGCATTCAGATAAGAAAATTATATTTAAACCTTCAAAAAAGACCCTGATCTCCAAATCAGGCTGTGTACCACATGAACTTCAAAATGAACTGGCACCACACCTAAGTGTCATGTTTAATCATAGCCTCACCTCAGGCTTCATGCCCACTGAGTGGCATACAGCTACAGTTATCCCAGTCCACAAGGGGGGGGGGATCCACCTTGGATCCTGGGAATTACTGCCCCATCAGTATGATGAGCCTGATCTGCAAGGCCATGGAAGTATTATCATGGAACTTATAAACAAAGACATTGGCAACCTTTAAACACTGGACCCCATGCAGTTTGGGTTTATGAAGGGCCGATCTTGTCTCCTGAACCTGATTGACTTCTTCAAATCAGTCTCCAGAGCTGTGGACAAGGGTAAGGTGGTCCACATAGCCTATCTGGACCATGCCAAGGCCTTTGACACAATACCCCACTCTGGAATCATAGATAAACTTACTAAGCTGGGCATTAATCCCCATGTCACACGATGGGTTGTCAACTGGCTTACTGACAGAACCCACACTGTAAAAGTAGCCGACTCCAAATCCAGCTCCAGACAAGTGACAAGTGGAGTACCTCAGGGTTCAGTCCTGGGATCGCTCTTGTTTGGCATCTACTTCTCTAAAGTACAGGCCAACACTAAGGGACTCTGGCTAACAAAGTCTGCAGATGACTGCAAACTGGGAGCCATTATTGACTCCCCAAATGATGTGGATATTCTACAAAAGGGCATTACAGAAACAGATGCTTGGTGTCAGAGCCATGGGCCCAAGCTCAATGCCAAGAAATGTATAGTTATCCCCTTTGGGAAAAAACATGTACCCATGAATTACCACATAAGTGGCAGTACACTAAACACCGAAAGTGTGATAACAGACTTAGGGACACAGGTGGACAGTGGTTTCACCTTCAATAACCACATCACCACAACAGTCAGGAAATCCTTCTATGTGGTACACCAGACCCATTATAGAATACAACTCCTGTTTGGTATGTACCTCTCAAGACATCTGCAACAACTGGAAAGGCTGAAGAAATATCACTAAAAAAAATTAGAGACCTAAAGCAGATGGGGAAGTAAATACTGTGGCAGAAATAGCCCCCTAGGGCCGATAGCCTAGTACCAACCTATGAACTTGTGAACCTGAAAAATCTGATATGAAAAAAAAAATGTTTTTTTTTTCTGATATAATTTGTTGTGCCATTATATAACCATGTTGTATTTTTTTTTTTTTATGATAAATATTTCCAATAGTTGTCCCCAGCCTCCGTTTCTTAACTGAATATTTGAACCCCTTGTGCATATTCTAATTTATTCCTTGCAATATCTCAACTTGCATTATTTCTTGCTATTTTTTTCTTGTCCAGGTTCCTAGGTTCATAGTAGTAGGTAGGCATCAGTCAGCTCTGGGGCCTGTAGCCAAACCAACCAAAGCTGGCTTTTGCTTTTTGCCAGTACTATTTTGTGTTACTTTGCCAGCAGAGCTACAGAGGCAAGATTTTTCTTGAAAGTGCTAATGAGGAGCTTTGTTTGATATATATATAGGTAGTATATTCCAGGTATGGGAAGCTGGGGCAGAAATCGATCTCCAGCATGTTCTATTTATTGTGGTGGGTGACAAGCTCCTAGAGTCCTATCATGTAGCTCATTGGGTTGGGATTAAGTGGAGCATGCCCAGCAGCTCTGGGTGGGTTTTGCTTTAGCTTTGTATGTTAGGCAGAGATCACCTCTGATCTAGTGATATTTAAAGCTGGAGGTTTTTGAGAGGGGTCTGCATAGGCATCTGTTTTGAGGCCCGGTAATCTTCTTTGTGAGTATTTCTCGACCTTTCCAGTTGTTGTAGATGTCTTGTGAGGTACATATACCAAAAGGGTTGTTCTTCTATAATGGGTCTAATTATCAAAGGAGAGACTACTGTCCACCTGTGTCCCAAAGGTCTCTCTTATCACACTTTAAGTATACTAGTATACTACGCGTTGTTGTAGTTCATGGCACAGAGTTTTTTTTTTACCAATGGGGATGACAAAATTTTTGGCATTGAATTTGAGGCCATGGCTTTGACACCAGGCATCTGTCTCAGTGAGGCCCTTTGTAGGATGTAGACCTTCTGTGTTACCCTGTACTTCAGAGAAGTAGATACCAGGAGAGAGGACCCAAGTTGGATTTGGAGTCTGCTACTTTAACAGTGTGGGTTTCTGTCAGTGAGCATTTTGGCACCCATTTTTTGTGACCTAGATTTATATACCTAGTAGTGTTAGTTATCTATAATTCCCAGCATGGGGGATGGTGTGAAGCCTTTGGCTTTGGTGACTGCTTCAAAGAAGTCTATCAGGTTTAGGAGACATGATCTGTCTTTTTACAAAAACAACTGGGGGGTGGGGTTTGAGATTACCAGGTGGCTCTCCCCTTGGAGTGGGATAACTGTTGCTGTGTGTGCCATTCCAGGCACAAAGCCTGAGGTGAGCTATGATTGAACATCCATGGATGCTGTGTTCTTGGCATTAGAGAGTGTGGTTTTACCTGTGCAACCGTGATTACATGCAGTTCTTGACATAGCTATAGAATATGCTTTGGTTGTCTTTTTGGAAGTGGGTGGTTTTTTTTTTTTAACTAGCTTTTTGGGATTTTATCGAATCGCAGAATACTACTTGAGCTGACCAGGCTGACCTCCCCTCCACTCATGGGATTTTCTCTTTTCTTTTTTCAGTTTCTTCTTCCTTCTGTTTTGTTTTTTTATTTGGTGGGGGGACCAGATTTTTGGATTTTTTTTTTGGAGGATAGAGAGATTTGGATAACATGATCCTAATGTGATCCATGCGACTTATATGGTCGAATCGGACAAATGAGGAGTTGACTTCAGGTGTGGAACACCGGTCACTCATATTTGTAATGACTAGATCTAAGATATTGTTGCCCCTGGTGGGGGTGGATAAAGTAGATCCTGGGCATTGAAGTTTTATGAATTCAGCGTTGAGCAAAGGAGTTGGTACACATGTTTTCCCACAGGTTACATGGCTGAAAAGTGGAGTATGAGTTATAGCCTGGTAGTGCATGGGGTGCTCTCCCTTGAACCAGACAGGTCTGACAGGGTTGGAGTAGATACTCGAGGATGGGACCTTGTCTGACTGGATGCAGGTCCAATTTCAGCTGAGGCCCGGGAAGAAAAGCTCCACAAATTAAAAATAAGTCATAGCAGATATTAACATTTGTTACAATAAGAAGTTACTTGTGGGGTGGAAGAGAGGTGGAGTGTAGATGGAGTGGGAGAAGTTGGGGAGAATTACCATAATATGGCTATAGTGCTGGAGAATAGTGCTTCTCCAGCAGTGTTATTCAGCTCTAGTAACTAATTGACTTTTTTTGTTGCTGCTGATGGTAGTGGGCCTGGTGGTGGAGAGATAGGGGAGGAGGGAGGAGGAGATGGAGGAACCTAGGATGATTTACTTTTCAGTAATCAGTTTCTGCATACAGTTTTTGCTCCTCATTTTGTTTTAACAATAACAAACATCAAATCTGTTCTTTTCTCACTATACAGTTGTATAAATATTTCCAATAGTTGTGCATATTCTAATTTATTCCTTGCAATATCTCAACTAATATTGTTTACTGCCTTATTTTCCCTTCTCCATCTCATTGTGTACATATCTGCATTAATTTTTCCAAAATTAACATTAAATGCTTTTCATCTCAGAATCAGTGATTACCCCATCTATGGGTGGAATTCTTAAACAAATGGCGTAGTGTACAGCGACAGTTTGGTGTATTGGTTTACACTGTGCATAATCCAGCATATGTAAATGAATGAATGTAGAGAAGTAAATAAAATCTGTCAATGAAATGAGGCAGGGCTGTGATCAAATGAGGAGGTTCAAAACTGTGTTGATATTCATAGCCATAGTTACAATACGTTATCTACCTGTCTGCCTTTATAATAATAAACAGCATATAAGAAAGGTAATCATTGCATATAATATTTTTTCAGTCTTTGTTCAGCAGTATTTTTTTATTATGGCTGCAGCTGATGCTGGCATGGTTGTGTGTTGTCACAAATGACAGCCTCAATCATAGTTTAGACAGTGACTTAGTTACCACAGACTGACTAAACAGGAAGTAATTGACTACTTCCATGTGAGTGGTAACAATAAAATGTCTGTTAGATGCTACTGTCCACATGTTGAATCTAGATGAATGAGTGACATCTCTATTTCTGTAATGCCAAGCTTTATGTAGCACTTACTATACTAGCTACCAGGACCTTTCAGCAACCAGCCGAGGACATATTAGGTACTAAAGCATCCAATCTAGCTATGTATATTCAAGGCATTATTTTAGTTTCTATGTTGCATAACAAATTGCATGCAGTTTGCTAGGAGCTCCTTCTCCCTTCCCTTTATACATCATCACAATTGTTGCCTGCCATATTGACTCTGGTGTCTCCCCCTTCTCTCTTGTTTTCCTCTATTACACCGACATAGATAGTCAGATGTGAAGCCATCTGGACCTATTGATTTAACTTCTTTAATATGTTTACTCACTGATGTGACCTTACCTGCACTAACTTGTTATGTATCCACCTCCTGTCTTCCCCCCTAACCCCTTTCTTTCTCATTTCTCAAATCTCATTTCCCTTGCCTAGTTTATCATAAACCTTCGTAAATTCATCTATCCCTTCTGCATTCTTCTGTATCACATCCATCAAAAATGTTCTCTTCCTCAGGTCCATAAGCTTATTTTCTAATATAGTCATATATTTTTACACATCATTCTTCCAGATGCTCATATCTACTCCATTTCTACTTGTATCTGCTCTTTCTGTACTCCTCCAGTTCCCTCTACTTCCTTAATTCCATCCATCCCACTCATTAACTGATTTTCCTCAACTTCATTCACTTGTATTCGCTCCTGCTCCGATTTTGTCTCTAGTTCCCTTATCTTATTCTATTCAGCCTCCATCTCTTTTGCCAACAGCTATATACTATCATTTCTTCTCAACAAGATCACTGGATTATTCATTTGGACTACAGCACTAAACAACGTTTCTGAGCACTCTGTCTGATCGAGACCCTTCCACTTATTTGGGTTTGATCACCACTTCAAAAATCCCTCCCTAACTCCACTCCATAACATTGTTTTCTTGTCTGTAATTTCAGTGCAGGAATTTTAATGATTCACAGTATGAATGGAGTCTTCTTTAGTATAAGACAGAAGTGTTAACTGCCAACTCTTAAGTTAATCAAAGTTACTTTGTCTGGAGATTTTCTTGACTGAATGTCACTTTTTATATTGTTTGTTACATGATTTTATGAGTTTTACTTCATGAGCCTGCAAAGAATCGGAGAGCCTCTTACTGGATTTTCACATTCTAGCTATAATTGCTGCAGTTTACAGAATAAAGTGATTGCAGTCGTTATTGACAAACTCTGTATACTTTTCTATACAGTTCACAGAAACGTTTATAAGCTCATACATATTTTGATGTCACTGAAAAAAATGCACATATTGCACATTAATCACATTTTTATTTTAGCACAGTAGGTTTTACAAAACATAATTCCAACTCATACAATTGTTGCATTCAGACTCAGAAAATAGGGCATGTTCATAAATAATACTCACGTCTAAAAATACTCCAGGCAATCCTGGATGCTATTATGACAGCACTCTAAATTCAGCGGACATCTGAAAAGAGTCAAGGCCTGCAAAATCAACAAGCACCGCATCCATTTATTTTTCTGTTTTGACAAGACTACTTGGCCTGATGATTTTGTTCTATATGGCAGACAGAAACTTAAATTAACCAGGCTACACATTTCATATGTTTATTTATTCATTCATTTGTTTCTAGAGTGATACTTCCACAAAGAATATCTCTGAGCTTGTTTTTTCTGATAAGACTCAAGGCCTGCAAAATCTAGTAGCACTGTTGGTAACTCTATGCTGGGTGAGGAAATTAGATCTATTTTTTCTGTGAGTTGCTTAAAATGATAGAGATGCTTTCTGTTTTATCTATTCCATTTTGTTTTCAGTTTTGAGAAATCTGTTTACCTGGTGTTTTTGTTCTATGTAGCAGATAAACACTTAAATTGCACAGGTTGCACAAATCATAGTTTTTTTTTCCATTGGTTAATTTGCTTCTTGAGTAATACTTAAATACAGAAACAATCCCCCAGATTCACTATGCCCTGCATGGCATGCATGATTAGTGCAGGAGCTCACGCAGGCAATATGTCTGCTGTGCAATCCAGGAACAGCCTGCAGGGGTGTGCATGAGAGCTCCTGCACTAATCATGCATGGACTAAGCCCTGGTATGCACATCACCCCATTTGCAGAAGTCCATGCAAATGAGGTGATTCTGCAATCCAGGAAGGTTGCAATAGTCCATGCAAGACTAGTGCTATCTGCAGAAATGGAGCTATGACATCTCCAAATAAAGGCTGCATATCATTGAGGAAGCATGCCAATGGCCAGGTATAAGGCCATTGGCATTGCAAACAATACAAAAAATTAAAAAAATCAACTTTAATTTTTTTTCATCGATCTCAGCTGTTTAAGCATAGGGCAGTGGCGTGCAAATGGGATCGGGGGAAAATAAGAAAATAAACCTAAAATAAGCATTCTACCTAAAATCAGTATTCTGCCATCCAAGTCAATGGCAGGCAGAAGACAACCTGGCCAGTGAATAGTGGTTGCTAAGGAGGAGGCTCAGTGTGACATGTAACTATGCATTAGCAGGCAATCCTATGCAAATGAGGGGAAGGATAGTGAATCCCAATTTTTCCTAGCATGTGAGTCAGATCCCAACAGTGTAAGAGTATGGATACCTGAGTGCAAGTCTAGGAGGTAGGTGACATCATGGGTGGGTGTGTCAGGCATACTGTAAGCGGATTGGAGCCCTGTGGCTCGGGTTTGCTCCTAGCTTAGCACAGCTAAGCTAGAGGGTGTGTCTGAACCTGCCTAGCACTCTTTACATTGCCTGGCGAGCACTGGGCTTTACAGGAAGAAAAAATAAGTTAAAACAGGAGATAGCAGCAGTATGCACATTTGAGCACTCTGTGCGGAGTGCACGTGGGCTTAAACAGGGAGGCAATGGGAAGGGAAAATAGCAGTAGGAACGTAATCAAGGAGAACTAGCTTAGCTGCCAGGTGAAATGTATCAGAACCAGCCAATTACACAGGCAGCATACCAGTCCAGCCCAGAACACTACTATAAACTAAGCAAACACTCTCCCCTCTGGTTTTTCCCACACTCTACACCACCGGTGTAAACAAGTGGGAAACTTTTAACACTCACAACAGCAAAATGTTAGGGGCTGCAATGGCTATCATACAACTTGTGGAAGAGGCTGAGGGTGGGAAGGATGTGAATGCTGCTGAGCAACCCACAGTGAGGAGATGGAGAAGAGTGTACAGATTCAGAGTAACCTACAAAGCGCTACATGAGTTGGAGATAGTGGAGTGCTATAGGGTGGACAGGGACCTCCTACAGCAAATTGTTGAGCTGTGCCGGCCATGCCTGACACACAGAACTAACAGAGGGGAATCCATCCCAGTGGCTACCAAGGTATGTGTAGACCTAAGAATAATAGCTACAGGTACCTCCCAAAGGACATCTGGGGATATGATGGGGATCTCACAGGCATCAGCATCCAGGATACTCCACCCGTTCCTGGATGCCATGTCAACAGATGTCGGTGAGCACATATATTTCCCCAACACCCGTGAGGCGTTGACCAGCAATATGAGTCTCTTCCACCAAATAGCAGAATACCCTAAGGTAGTGGGTGTAGTAGACTGCATGCACATATGCATCAAAGCACCACCCGGTAAGTGAGGTAGCGTCTACATCAACCACAAAGGCTTCACCTCCATCAACTGCCAGGTCATGTGCGATGCCCTGGACATAATAATGAATGTGTGTGCTGGCTGCCCTGGAAGCTATCACAATTCCCACATCTGGCATCTGATGCAGCTGTACTAGAGATTTGCCACTGGGACATCCCACACGGTCACCTAGTGGGGATGCTTGATACGCACTGATGATACCCATCAGAAATGCACACACACCCGAAAAAGAATGCCATAATGAGGCACAAGCACAAAAAAGAATCATAATAGAGTGTGTGTTTGGGATGCTCAAGTCACGGTTCCAGTGCCAGGACACATCTGGTGGAGCCTTGCAGTAATCACCAACTACGTGTAGCCAAATTGTCCTTGTATGTGCCATGCTACACAATATGATCCTGCGGAAACAGCTGCAGCAAGAACAGCATGGGACAGGGCCACACATCCCCCCACCATTGCCAAGGCCTGCACAGGTACAGAGTGACTCGGAGGATCAACAACCTAAGCCTGCCCCAGTAGGCAGAAGGAGGCATGCCCACTATGCCCTGACTTTGGCAAAGAGGCAGCGCATAGCACATACACTGACTCAGGAGGGACCCAGAGAATAACACCTCTCTCTGACTCTCACATACAGTAAAAGGGATGACAAACATTACACTACCTGTGCCTAACCATGTGTAGGGAGTGTACTATGTGCATCCAACATAGGTAGCCCTGCAGCACCACCCTCAATACTGGGACACCCACAAGGTAAGTGACTCACACATGCCAGTCGGGGGGGAATCACATACCTATCAACAGTCACAGTCAGCAGGACAGGTGTAGACAAACACAAACAAATGCTGTACTATGGCCTCTGAATGAGGCCTATGGGTAACCACCCCCCAGGCCTACACAGACAGACTACAGCAGGCCAGGCAGTGGGACGTCAGTTGTGAAGGCTAGGAAGTCAAAAACTAATATGTAGGTAATTAAAAGCTAAGAACTGTAGTACACTGGTATGCCCCTAGCCAGCAGGATAGGTAAGAATACAGACTGAAATGTAGTACCCGACATACCAGTACATCCTAGCAAATGCGAACAAGTGTCAGGTGTGCCTCCCATCCTACGTAGACAGATAGTAACAGTCAGGTGTGCCCCCCCAATCCTGTGTAGAAATGTAGAAATAGTCAGGTGTGCCCCCCCATCCTACATAGAAATATAGTAACAGTCAGGTGTTCCCCCAAACCTGTGTAGAAATATAGAAATGGTCAGGTGTGCCCTCCCCCCATCCTACATAGAAATATAATAACAGTCAGGTGTGCCCCCCTCAAACCTTTGTAGAAATATAGAAGTAGTCAGGTATGCCCTCCCTCTATCCTGCATAGAAATATAATAACAGTCAGGTGTGCCCCCCACACCTGTGTAGAAATATAGAAATAGTCAGGTGTGCCCCCCATCCTACATAGAAATATAGTAACAGTCAGGTGTGCCCCCCACACCTATGTAGAAATATAGAAATAGTCAGGTGTGCCCCCCCCATCCTGCATAGTAATGTAATAACAGTCAGGTGTGCCCCCCATGCCTCTGTATAAATATAGGAACAGTCAGGTGTGCCCCCCCAATCCTGTGTAGAAATGTAGAAATAGTCAGGTGTGCCCCCCCATCCTACATAGAAATATAGTAACAGTCAGGTGTTCCCCCCAAACCTGTGTAGAAATGCAAAAATAGTCAGGTGTGCCCTCCCTCCATCCTACATAGACATATAGTAACAGTCAGGTGTGCCCCCCCAAACCTGTGTAGAAATATAGAAATAGTCAGGTGTGCCCTCCCCCCATCCTACATAGAAATATAGTAACAGTCAGGTGTGCCCCCGACACCTGTGTAGAAATATAGAAATAGTCAGGTGTGCCCCCCCATCCTACATAGAAATATACTAACAGTAAGGTGTGCCCCCCGCACCTATGTAGAAATATAGAAATAGTCAGGTGTGCCCCCCCCATCCTGCATAGTAATGTAATAACAGTCAGGTGTGCCCCCCATGCCTCTGTATAACTATAGGAACAGTCAGGTGTGCCCCCCCCATGCAGAAATGTAATAACAGTCAATGCCAAATGTTTGATGGATACCATGCAGAGACAGCATGCTACCTGTTGGTGTACAACACAAAAGTCAGCACTGCAGCACAAACTACCTGGACACGATCCACACAGTCAATACAAACGGCCATACCGGGCATGCTCACACACTTGGAGAAATGAAGGCAATGTCAGTCATCAACATACTGAAAGGTCATACTGGGCATGCACACACACTTAAATACATGAACTCCATGACTGCAAACACCAGTGGACCAGACATATCTGGCAGTTGCAGTTGTTAGTGCAGACACTCGTCAGTATGCACCACTCATGCCTTGCACACACAGTGTACAGGAATACAGACATACATGTCAGGACAACTCACTATAATAAGCCAAAGTTAGATGTAAATAGATGTGTGGAAGGGGGTGACTGTGACAAGGAGCCACCCAGGCCTGTCCAACCCTGCACACAGCCAAAGAGCCCCAAACATATGAGGTGCAGATGTCACTCACTGCAGGTACCAGCCACCACTATCTGTCAGCATTACAGACTATGTGGTGCACGTGCCAGCTGTGCAACATGACTGCACATGTAAGTAGTCATCTAGCAGATGTATACACGTACCTGTGACATATGACCCCATGTGTGCCCGCATGTGGCATGTCAACCCCTAGATGAATGGGTCATGGCCCATTCACACACTCCCCTCCCCATAGCCCTACTATGATAAGCCTGCTGAGGTCATCCAATGTGAAATACACCTTTGGTAGGGTTTTAGCCCAGTAGTCTCTGTGGTGCGCCCCAAAATAGTGTAATGATGTAGCGTGATAAACTAGTTAGGTAGGTGTTCTAACCCCTGACCTGGCAAGTGTGTGTGTGTCTGACTGTGTAGAGAGCAATGCTTTTTAGGGTACTCACACTCCTTACAATTCATATAGTAACTTTGGCAAGGCTGCTGATGTCACCCACCTAGAAATATACTTCTGGGAAGGTAATAGCCTGGTAATCTCTGATGCATGTCCTGTAACTGTGTACTGCTGTAGTGTGATAGGAGTTCTAACCCCAGACTTTGTAACTGTTTGTCTCTGACTTTGTAGACAACATGCTTTTTAGGGTACTCACACTCCTTACAATTCACATACTCAACTTTGCCAAGGCTGCTTATGTCACCCACTTAGAAATGCACCTCTGAAAAGGTTGTAGCCTTGTAATCTCCATAGCGCATCCTGTAACTGTATACTGCTGTAGTGGGATAAAGGACTTAGATAGTAATTCTAAACCCAGAATTGGCAACTGTGTGCATTTCTGTCTGGCACTGACTGTGTAAAAAGCAATGCTTTTTAGGGTACTGACACTCCTTACAAGTCATATACTCAACTTTGGCAAGGCTGCTGATGTCACCCACCTAGAAATACACCTCTGGGAAGAGTGTAGTCCAATAATCTCCATAGCACGTCCTGTAACTGTGCACTACTGTAGTGTGATAAAGTACTTCAGTAGGAGTTCTAACCCCAGACTTGGCAACTGTTTGTGTACGTGTCTGCCTGCTGTGTAGAAAACAATACTTTTAGGGTACTCACACTCCTTACAATTCATATACTCAACTCTGGCAAGGCTCCTGATGTCACCCACCTAGAAATACACCTCTGTGAAGGTTGTAGTGCGACCTATAACTGCGTACTGCTGTAGAGTGAAAAAGTAGATAGGTAGGTGTTCTAACCCCAGACATATGCATGCATGTCTGTCTGTCTCTGACTGTGTAGAGAGCAATGCTTTAAGGGTACTCACACTCCTTACAATTCATATACTCAGCTTTGGCAAGATGGCTGATGTCACTCACCTAGAAATACACCTCTGGGAAGACTGTAGCCCATTGATCTCTGTAGCACGTTCTATAACTGCATACTGCTGCAGTGTGAAAAAGTAGTTAGGTAGGTGTTCTAACCCCAGACTTGACAACTGTGTTTGCTTGCATGTCTGATTGTGTAGAGATCAATGCTTTTTAGGGTACTCACGCTCCTTGCAATTCATATACTCAACTTTGGCAAGGCTGCTGATGTCACCCACCTAGAAATATACCTTGGGGAAGGTAGTAGCTCCGTAATCTCTGTAGCGCATCCTGTAACTGTGTACTACTGTAGTGTGATTTGGAACCATGGTAGGGTTACATCCCCACCCATGGCAGTTCTAGATGTTTTGTGTGTGTTTCAATGTCTGTGTATGGAGCAATACATTATAGGCTAATAACAATCAATACATTTCATATGGCCTACTTTGGCAATCCTGCTGTCATTTACTGTGAAATACACCTTTGGGGAAGGAGTTCTCTAGTAATCCTCGTGGTTTGTCCTATAACAGCTCTATGCTGTAGTGTTGTATAGACCTCTATTAGAGGTTCTATACCAACACGTTGGCTGTGGATGTTTTGTGTGTGTGTCACTGTCTGTGTAGGAGCAATGCATTTAAGGCTAGTCACACACAGTACATTTCAAATGTCCTACTTTGGCAAGCCTGCTGATGTCATTCATTCTGAAATACACCTTTGGGAAAGGAGTACGCCAGTAATGTCTGTGGTGTGTACTACAATTGCATAGTGCTGTAGTGTAATAAACTAGTTAGGTAGGGGTTCTACTCCCAGACATGATGTGTGTGTGTGTGTTTGTAACTCATATCCTGTGTGGGGGGGGTTGTGTGTGTGGCCAATGTGGAGCAGATTTTGCATATTTCTTATATGGTGGCCCTACTATATATCACAATGTCCACTGTACAGGGATAACAGATGTGTTTGTGAGCTTATATTGTTGATTGCACTTGTGGGCTAAAGTATTGCTTAAAAGTAAC
Source organism: Protopterus annectens (assembly GCF_019279795.1). Classification (NCBI taxonomy): domain Eukaryota; kingdom Metazoa; phylum Chordata; order Ceratodontiformes; family Protopteridae; genus Protopterus; species Protopterus annectens. The sequence goes on along the minus strand of NC_056741.1, from coordinate 339,173,067 downwards.
AAACAGGCTAATACACTCAAGTGTACCAGCCTTTGATAGCAATTTAGTCGAAAACAAAGCATTTACTGCATTTTTTCCTGTCTGTTTGAAAAAAACTAAAAAAAAAAAAACAAAAAAATATTTCTCCTTTCATAAACTTTACTTGCTAGTTGTTCCAGTGATCAGATTTTGCTGATCCCTGGGCTTTGCATTTGGTTCCTGTGTTCCTCCATTTTCTTGTGTGGCCAGAGGTAGTTTCTTTACTCACCAGTGGGAGGTGGGAGTACTGAGCTGCTTGTTGTTCTCAGAGGAGTGGTTAGAAGCAGCAACTTGTAATTTGTTGGCCATTTTGGGTCATTTCCTGTTTTTCCAGCCCCTGCTATAAAGCACGCGTTAGCGTCTTTAGCGATTTAGCTTGAGCTGCTACCGTTACACTAGGGCAGCTCGTTAAGCAGATTTAAACTATTAGGGCTACCTAAAGTTCACTCTTCAAATTTTCCCTTAAAACTACCTTCCTCAAAGTGTACTACTGTTCTAGTTAGTGTATCCTACAACTAAAAATTATCTCTACTTGACTCCCAAGTAGACTATTATCTATCCGTATAGCTAAGCACTTGCTCCTACAGTACTTATCACCTCGATACAGCACTCTTGTTATAGATAGTACCCCAAAAAAAAAAGCAAACCCCATTTCTCGGTCACCCACATCCCCAAAACCTTTCTTTAAGTTTTTCTGTCTATTCCTTCTAGCATGTCGAGGGATCAGTTGCTAATATCCTCTCCTGCTCAGCTGGTGAACCTGGGATTATTGAGGCAGTGTTACAATTGCCTCATGTACACAGACAACCCTCTCCTCCTCCCACAAAACACAAATACATGCGAGATGCAACTATACGGCCAAACTGGAGGCTGAGCTCTCTCAACATAGGACTGGCAAGACCAGACAGGAGGAGAAGGTAACCACACACACTATAGACCCAGTCTCACATAATACCATCACAACCTCAAATCATACACATAAACACACAAAGACATACTCGGAGGCTCTGATCAAAAATCTACCAAAACAGCAGAGGCCACCAAAGCAGACACCCAAACAACTACCACCTCAGAACACAACACCTGCATCACATAGACCACACAGTCAGAGTGTCAAGCAGTCACAGCCCTTAAGGCCAAACACTATGCCAGACACACTAGTCATTGGTGACTCCATAGTCAGACACACTGAGACTGAGTTAGGAGAAGGTCACAGTAAGCTGCCTGTCGGGTGCTAGAATCCGCCACATAACGCATGCACTCAGGTCTCTCAACAGCAGGTACAAGTACGACTCAATCATTGTCCATGTTGGTGTCCTGGACTACATGAAAAGAGACATAGAGGAGCTCTCTGATTATGTAGCCCAGGCAGGTATGACCCTGACCTTGAGCAGTATCCTACCTTCACCAAGAATGATGCCACAATACAGAGATAAGATGACCAGTTTTAACAATTGGCTTAAACTCTGGTGTCATTCAAAGGGGATCCAATGTCTGTCTGCCTGGGATGACATGCTGGACAAGCCACGCTGCGCTTAACGGCTTGCACTTGTCACCCTGGGATTCGGATTTTGGCAAAGGCTCTTGCCACCCCATAGTGCCTTTTTAGGCAAGGCTCAAATTCTAAACCTACCACCCTAGAACAAAACAAAGAAAAAAAACTAAGGGTAATGCTGCTCAATGCCAGAAGTCTCAACCTCAAGATGCACGCACTGAGGCCCTTCTCAGTATGGAGAACATCGATGTCTGTGCTGTGACAGAAACCTGGTTCAAGGCTCCTGAGAGCACCCCAGCACTATCAGGTTTTACCTCATATCATGTTGCCACAAAACCCGGACAATACAAGAAAGGAGGAGGGTATCCATATTCATCAAGGACACCCACACCTCAAGATTGGTGGCATCGCCGATGCATCGGAAACCATCCAGGTGCAATTAACCATTGGCAAGACTGCTATGCAAATTGTTGCATGTTACAGGCCACCTCGCAAACTCAGGAACCTCACATGGCCTTCCTGAAAACACTGGAGGGATAAATGTATCTCAACACCATGATACTTGGTGACTCCAACTACACTAATATAGACTGGGAACACTACTCAAGCCCAAACACTCTAGCCCAAAAGTTCCTGGAATTCATAAACTCAAATGCCATGGAACAACTAGTCACCATCCCCACAAGAGGAGAGAACATACTTGATCTCATCATCACAAACATGGGAGCACAATGTTCAACGCCAGAAGTATACCCCTCACTAGTGAGATCTGATCACAAACTAATCTCGCTGGAGGTCCTCATCCCGCCCCACAAATGAAAAGACCACAGTAAAGAACTTCTCAAAAGCCGACTTCACACTTCTAAAGACTAGTGTGGTCTCCTTTAAGCCCTGAGCCGGTTAACATTACTCAAACCGCTGAATCACTTACAAATGCCTTCTACCAGCACCTGCAGGCTGCATGGATCAGGCAATCCCAACCAAAGCAAAGACTCTTTGTACCAAAGGCAAGCATCCAGTCTGGTGGACCCCAGCCATAAACAAACTCTACAATAAAAGGAGAAAGCTACTACAAGATAGAGCAAAATCCTTAAAAGGTAAGACACCGCTGATCGCTATAAGTAAACCGCTAAGAGCTCTCATAAAATCATCCAAAGCTAATTTTGAGAAAAAATAGCTAAGGACTCTAAAGACAACCATAAAGCATTCTTTAGCTATGTCAGAAACCTAGGAGGAAATTCCCAGATATGCTCAGAATTAGTTCAAAATGATGTGAAGATTACTGATTCTACAGACATTGCCAACATACTGGCTGACAGGTTCAGTGCAAACTTCTCCCCACCCTCCCCACCTAAAGAAGAGATATCTATACCAAATGATTGTAGCCCCAAACATCTCCAATGCCCAGGTGAAAATGCTCTCCAAGGCAAAGAACACAGCATCCATGGGACCTGATGGTGTCCCCGGCTGTGTGCTCCATGAACTCAATGAGGAATTAAACCCACAGTTAGGACAGCTGTTTAATCTTAGTCTCACCTCGGATACTGTGGTCCCACTCCACAAAGGCGGTGCCTCCACTGACCCTGGAAATTACCGTCCCATTAGCTTGACAAGCCTGATCTGCAAAGCCATGGAAAGGATCATAATGGATCTCATAAATAAAGACATAGGAATTTGCAGACTTTGGATCCAACCCAGTTTGGCTTTGTCAAAGGCAGATCATGCCTTTTAAACTTGGTTGACTTCTTTGAAACAGTCACCAAGGCCATTGACGAGGGGAAGGTAGTCCATACAGCCTACCTAGACCTGGCTTTTGATACAATACCCCACTCGGGTATCATTGAAAAACTCATCAACTTAAATGTAAACCCATACATTTCAAGATGGGTTGCAAACTGGCTGAGTGACAGAACCCACAGGGTCAGAGTTGCTGGTGCCATGTCAGACTCTAAGCCTGTCACAAGTGGTGTCCCACAGGGCTCAGTCCTGGGCCCACTCTTGTTTGGCATCTACTTTTCTGAAGTACAAGCAAACACAGGAGGGTTATGGCTGACAAAGTTCGCAGATGACTGCAAACTGGGCGCCGTAGTTGAGAACACATCCGACACGGATATCCTTCAGAAGGGTCTCACAGAAATGGATAACTGGTGCCAGAGCCATGGCCTCAAGTTAAATGCCAAAAAATGCATAGTCATCCCCTTCGGGAAAAATAAGGTTACCCCTAGCTACCATATAGGTGGCAATCCCCTGAACACAGAAGAAGTTATTAGGGACCTGGGAACCCAGGTTGACAGTAGCCTTTCATTCGACACTCATATTGCTAAAGTAGTTAGGAAGACCTTCTACATTGCCCACCTTATCATGAAGGGATTCACATCTAGATCAAGGAAGTCATAGTCTCCTATACTCATCACTCATCAGACCAATGATCGAGTACAATGCCCCATTCGAATGTACCTGACCCGACACTTGCAGCAGCTGGAGAGGCCACAAAAGTTCCTCACCAAAAGGATAAAGGGTCTCAAAATCTGTCTTATGCTGCACGACTGAAAGAACTCCAGTTATATTCAGTTGCGACTCAGAGGTGACCTATGCCTAACATACAAGGCCATGTCAAACCCAGATTTGATGAACATGCTTCATCTCAAAAAATCTAGATCCCTCAGAGCCACAAGGGCGGGTGACTTAAACCTCGACACGGTTATTAATAGGACGTGCTGGAGGGATAGATTCATCACCCAAAGACTCCCTATGCTGTGGAACAAAATCCCGGTTTATGTGAGGCAGAGCACCTCGCTGGCCTTGTTCAAGAGGAATCTTGACCAATGGATGGGAGATCGCAGATACACCCCAGGGGTTACCTCAGTGTCACTGAATAATGGGCATAGTTTCTCCAACTAAGGGGTGGCGTAAGCCACAAAACTATGGCTAGGCTTGTAAATGCCCTCGGGCAGATAGCCTAGTATGAACCTATGAACCTATGAACCTATGTGAAATAGCTGAAAGGCTGGGGTGCAAAGCCATAACCATACATGTGACATCAAGGCCAGGCAATCACAGTTAGCAACCCCAGTATTACCCAGGGCACACTCTCAACCCATGTCTCATACACACACACATATGCCTAGGCAACAGCCACTATGTGGGTAGTACACTGCATATTGGCCACTGATACTAACTATGGAGTGATAGCAGTGGGCTACAGAGGGCATGTCACCTGTCCATCTGTCCAATATGCACATACATGCAGACAGTGCACTTCCCCCATGTCCCCCAGTGCACACCTGCACCACCTATAGTGCCATCACATGTGACCCACAATGGACATACCATGCCTGACAACATGCCTTGCATGGACAGATGCCACTGACACCAGGGAATGTTAGCATGCTATCAATGTAGGTGCAGGGTAAACCTGCTGGCCATTACCAGTTCCTGCCACAGGTGGGCAAGACTGGCATATCTGATGATAATCTGTGTTCACAGCATGGGCCAGACACCACTGTACATGCATGTGGGAGGTGTGCACATCCCAGACACTGTCCATGTCATGGGCTTTGGAACACATACATGGCAAGCTTTGCTCAGCACTGGCCACACACAATAGTCACCCAGGTGACTGGATGGGAATACAATACCCAACTGTATGGGCAAATGCAGAAACTACAGCCCTGAGCCACAATGCAGACCATTATCATGAGGCCTGATGCCAAGGTATACCCATCGCCTACCCTTGTATAGCCTGCTGATACAGTCGACCACCACACACCCGTGCAGACATGCACAAATGCATGTCAGTATTGGCACCCTGTGTGTTTGTGTGTGTGTTGTATGGTGCGTATGTTCACATCCACACTCACTACAACCCCCATGGGCATACTGAAGCATGCTGTCTGATGTCAGACACCTTCTCATACCCTTTGCCCATACAACCTCTGTATGACCCGTGTGGTGCATGTGATACCTGCACAGTGATGTGTTGTGGCAATCCCACTACTGATGAGTTGTACACCTGGCTCGGTCAAGTGTGTCAATGTGTGTGTGGCCCTGTGAGAGTGTGGATGTGTTGATGCTGGCACCTGTTCATGTGGACAGGCATGTTTACATCACTTACTGTATAGCTACCGTATCCCTGTTGCAGATGTCACTCACCATCACATATATGTACTTAGTGCCCCCCTGCAGGTAACCCATGTGGCGCATCCAATAATTGCATAGAACTATGATAGCCCTACATAGTTGTCAGGGGTTTGATATCCTGTGCTGGCAGGTGTGTAACACTAACATTCTTCAGTTTTACTCACCCCTCCCTGACATGTCTTTGCCTCTGTCTGCCTCTCCCACTCCCTCTCGGGTTGATGTAGAGACCTACACCTGCTTTGCTTAGGCAGTAGCATGTGTATTTTAAGTGATGCTCATGATCAGCTGATGGCCTCTGCATGAATTGCAGCCCTCCCCCCTAGCTGATTGCATGTGAAATAGCTGTCGTAACATTCCCATAGCCAATTGCATGGAAATGCACTCCAATATCTGGGAACATCATGGTAATGTTGGCCCTTATCATTTACTGTGAGCAGGAACTAGATCTGTCATTTGGAAAACAGCATCTCAGATGAATTGGGGATTTATCTCTAACAACATACACTGTGGAAAGAAGACAACAAACAGGAGGGGCATGTGCCTGACCTGACTACAGACTGTAAGTGCTGCTATACTGCATTTGGAGTAATGTTGGTTTAACACTGATTGTGTGGCTATGGCTGTCTTACATGTCTCAATAACTGTCATGTCAGTTCCATGTATATGAGGAATCCCCATCTGCAGGATCATCTGCTGACTGGCAGTGTTGTGCCTTTGGTTTCATGTGTTATCCACGGAGCATCTATCTGTGGACTGCAGAAGGTAGTGTGAGGACTGCAGTCTGTCGAAGGTGAAAGCCGTGATAATTACTGACATCATATCCCTCATAGGACATATGTTGCAAAAAACCCTGTTACTACAGTAAATGTCTGAGGTCATCCACAGCAACATATCAATATTGGCCCTGTGTATGTGCTACCAGCCACACCTCTGTCAACCTTTGTACATATGTTGCGCATGAAGTGGTGCATATGTGCTGTACACCATAATTAGTGTCATCATATCTGATAATCCGACTGCTATACATGTTATGTACAGTAGGGGTAATATTTCATGACATAACCTGGACATTCTGTGGATGTTTGTACAGTACTGAGGTCTGTGTACTTATGGTGAATGTCGACAGTGTGTGTATTGTTAATATGTACTTCAGCCTGTGTACAGACTGTGGTATATGTCATTGTTCTAGTTCCCTTCCTATCTGATGTTACATGCTGCTCCACTGTATGGTACTGTATTGCCATACATGTTTGTAGGGCCATACACACACATGTTCCATACCACAGACAGCTATCAGACTAAACTGTGTAGCAGCCCAGTATATGTAGGGTCAGTCTGTGAGTGACACATATGTGGATGGTGTAGAACAGATAGTCCATATACTGTAATATTATGCTAGCTCACCAGATGTGGCTGTGGCTGTGTTCACATTGGTTGTGGTTATGCACTTTCACACAGGTGTATCTTACCCTGTGCTGTGACATGCCTGTTGAGCCTGCTATATATGCAGGTACATGTGCATTCCCCCATAGGAGATGTAAGCCAGTGTTGAGCCAGTCTGCCTATAGCCTGCACAGTGCATTGTTACATGCCTAGCAGCTTACTGTACTTACCCAGTGAGATGTCATGTGTAGATACTTGCCAGATGTACTGCTGCCTAGCTTCGCTTAACAGTCATGTATGTCAGACAGAGCAGTGGGACGCTGTACAGATGTATGTCAATATCTAGTGGGTAGTATGTGGCCATGGCACCCCTGTACTTGTGGTCATTATGTGTCAGGCCAGACAGGGGTGTGTGAATGCATAACCTATGGTGGCAAATGTATACCAGTTGTTATGTGTTATCCCCATCTACATGGCTGTTTACATCCATACTGTCAAGCATGCTACACATGTTTTGCACTAAGGGCTTATGCGTGTACCACTGGACTGTACAGAGTGTGTCAGAATTTCCACATATATTGGCCATTATTTCTGCTGCAGTCCACAGGGTCATTATGCACTAGCAGCGGTACTTTACAATGATGTCTTTAGGATGTCTGTCAGTAGCCAGTGGCACACGTGTTATTAGCAGATGTGACCTCCCACACACACCATGTCTGTGAAGACAATCCCAATGACAGTAGCAATAGCCTACTAATATACCTGCTATACATACCTGACATCCCCTTGCACTACGACTTTGGGAATATAGGGGCTGGGGCAGGGCTACACTCCATGCCCAGGACATCATATGGTGGAAATAGATGTACATATACTTATTCAGATAGCCATATATATATATTTACACATGTGTAGTACTTCCAGTTACCACTGTCACGGCAACCACCCACTATAAATCCCTACATCATGTGGGCGTGGTCCCTTTACATTTCCTGTGTGATCGACATCCTTCCTGTGAGTGGGCATAAGTGTTACTGACAACAGGTATCAATAACTCTTACAGGAGAACCGGCACACTCAGGACAGTCACATATTTGTCGGAGGACCTGGCACTTCAGACAGACTGCGAATAGAGTTGTGTTATGCTTTGTATAGTACTGGTGTTACAGGGTGTGTGTGTACATACCAGTTTACCTTGGAATGCAGCCTGTCTTCATAGATCACAACTGTGGGCATATCCTCTTGCTGGCCATAGGTATGCCTATCATGTTTTGTCTGTTCACCATACAGGTCATGTGTCAAATATTACACTTGCAGTGTGTGTATGTGTGTGTGTGTTGAGTGCTATTGGTACATGGCTATATCCATTTCTGTTTCTAACCTCAATTCCCTGACTAAGGGTATGTTGCAGACTATCTTGCAACACCAGCAACTTGTTTAGTGAATGGCAACAGTTGTCCACATATGTGCCTGTGTTCAAGCCTCTGTTCTCCACCTACATACAAACTTTGCACATATGTCATGCTGTCAGTGGTTGTTCTGTAATGAGCTGTGAGTATATCACACTGCCATTGCTACCATCAGACCACTGCTGTTGTATCCCCCAAACATATGGTGGGGCTGGGGCCATATATGTGAGGGTGTCACCTACACAATACATGTGTGCCCTTATGCACTCCAGAGGCCAGTGCAACAGCGGTATATGGCCCTGTAATATTGAGTTTGGGGGGGAGCACCATAAATGACATAGGCTCTTACAAAATGTGAGGGTTTCAGGGGTGAGCTGCCTTAAGGTATCTGGATGTACAGTACCATATACTTCACCTATATTTACATTACTTACATGAATGGGGTTAATGCAAGCCTACTGCCTCCTGCCATACAGCCTGCTCTATTTGTCGGTGTACTCTTGATGGTGTCCGTTATGCCTTGTTATGTAACAGTTACAATCCATGTGGTCACATGACATTTTTACCACCTTCTGAGTGTGTACAGAGTGTAGATAGAGGCTGCTGAACTACACACCTGCATTACATACTGTTGATTGGTTGGTATCCTATGGCCCAGTTTGTCTTCACTATTATACAAGTTGAAGGGCTTGGTCTGGACAGCAACAGTTGTGAACCTTTCCAGACTACTGTATTAGTGTAACTGTTTCAGAGCTTCATTACTCTGTTTATATTGTTGTCAGTGTCTGAACAGCTATATGACATGGCATATAGAACTGTAATAGTAAATGATCAAAGGTTTTCCATTTCTGCAAACATGTGTGTGGTGTTTTTCCTATGACATCTCTGTGGGTACATGCTGGAGGCAAGGACTGCAATTTGTATGGGTGTCCATTACAGTGTCCAGTTGTTCAGGTGTTAACTGTAGGCACAGTGGCTGTTCCATATTGTGTGCACCTTTGACATATATATCTTACTGTGCATCTGCGTGTGTATCTGTAGTCACATGTATATTTATGTATATGTATATATATATATATATATATATATATATATATATATATATATATATATATATATATATATATATATATATATATATATATATATATATATATGTATGTATATCTGTATCTGCATATCTGTGTCTGTGTATCTGTATCCTGGGGATGTTGATGGCTTCCACATATTACATGTCCTATGGGAGGCAGACTGTACTGCATGATATGTTACCAGTACCAGCCTGACATCATACAGGTGGGATTTAGTACTGGTAACATCTTATGCCCATGTCATGTCAGGTCATGCTTATGGGATCTGCAACAGTTGGTAGTGTATTGCAGGGTGGACGTGTTTGGCTGTGGGGGAATACCTATTCATAGAAGACATATAGTGTGTGGGGCTCTCAAACCCATTAACGGTGCATGTGGACATATGTGTGTTTGTTAATCTTCCATTGCTATCTACAGATATATGGCCATATATACATTATATATATATATATATATATCAATATATATATATATATATTTATATATATATATATATCTCTGCTAACATATATATAACTATGTCCGTATATACCTACATAGATATACATCTGCGTACATATACGTAACTTGCTGTGTATATGTAGACATATAGGTGTAGACACATATATGTGCCGATGTGGGCATTTGCATGTATATATGTTCATATATATTGATATGTATGTAAATAGTTTTAGAAATATATATATATATATATATATATATATATATATATATATATATATATATATATATATATATATATATATATATATATATATATATATATATATATATATATATATATCTACATATATGTATATATTGTATCTGTTTAGATATTAATATATTTACACAGACATTCATCAAGATGTTGGTATACATTCTCTGTACTGTTGCTTGACTGGACTGGATGATATGTTTCTGTAAACATCACATTTATTTGTATCTGGCATGGCTTAGTGCTAAATTGCATTGTCAATGGTGTGCAGTGTCCTGGGTTCAAACCTCACAGGATCTGTTTATTTTGTTGCTGGGCAGAACACGGCCCGTTGGATACAGAGTGATTAAGGCACTTTTGTGCAGTTGTAAGCGGGTTTGCGCAGGGTAAGCAATGCCTATACTGGTTAAGCAATTTAGAAGCTAACTGAATATAAAAAACTGTAACCTAAAGTTAACAATGCTTACCTCCGTGCAAACCCATGCAAACCCACTTACAACTGTTCAAAAGTGCCTTAATCACTCTGTATCCAACAGGCCATGTTCTGCCCAGCCACAAAATAAATGGCCTCTGTAAGGCTCGAGCCCAGGACTCTGCATAACACAGCCAATGTGATTTACCACTAAGCCATGGCAGATATACCAAACCCTGATATTTTCACAAACACAGCATACAGCGAAATAAGACAGCAGTACAAGTAATGTACTTATACATGTAGATGTAATAGATATATACCTCTCTCGCTATATATATATATATATATATATATATATATATATATATATATATATATATATCTATATACATATATACAGCTATTCATATATACATCTAGATATATATGTCAATATCTATCTATCTATATATCTATCTATCTATATATATATATATATATATATATATATATATATATATATATATATATGATAAAAAATACCAGGAAGGTAGCAAGAACAGGAACAAAATAACGCCACTAGTTGTAAAATCAGTTTAATACACACCAAAAACGTAAGCGCTTTCACGGAGCAAAGTCCGCTTCCTCAGACCTTAACATTACTCAATAAACATATCCAATATATACAACACTAAGTCGTTAGACTAATTAATCAATTAAAATCACCATAGTTATTAAATGCATTAAAACAAAGTATGCCTTTGGATTCCTAAGATGCAAAGTTAACAACTATTTTAAAACCAAACCTTAAAATAAAATAATATGCTGTAAGACATATAAAAGTATGAATAATAATAACTAAATATAATAGTGAAAGACATCACAAAATTCATCCACCTATCTCAAATGTCTAACCTTAAGTACAGGTTTAAGGGGCACACTCTCATTAAGTCCACGCCCTCTATGTGCTCCTAGCCTGAGTATCCATCTAACTTCCAAGTTTTCAGTACTATTCCTAAGATCTCCCAACCTCATGCTCTCCGTTTGAACCTGCAGTATTTGAAAACAAAAGCCATGTGTTGTCCCTGCACTTAGTACATGCTTCGCTAACGCACTACAATCCCTTCGGGTGTTTATACAATATACACGATCCCTTATTCATTCCTTAAGGGTTCTGTTAGTTTTTCCTACATAAAAGGAGAAACATTGTGTGCAGTGGGCTATGTAAATTAAGTTTCTGGTATCACGGGATCCAGTACATCTCAATTCCCATAAGTACCCTGTATCTGGGTGTCTAAAAAAATCTCGATTCATCAACATATCCACACTGGGCACAACGGCCACACCGCCTAGTGCCCAAGTGTGGTAAAATGGTCTCTTTTGTATTTCGGTTAGGGTAACTTAGTTGTTGTTTTAAGGTCGTCTGGTTCCAATACACAAATGTTGGACTATTACCCACAACTTGTCTGGTAAGGTCATCTACTAATAAAATGTGCCAGTTCTGTTTGATCAATCTCTCTACCGTCTGTGTATTAGTACTATACGGAAGTACTATGGACAAATGCGAAGGATTAGTCTTGTCCATTTCACTACTAGTAGTCCTAGCTGAATAATAGGGCTTAGCTCGACCCTGTCTCTCACTATGAACTTTATCAAAGGTTCTGTTAATCTCAGATAATTCATACCCTCTAAATATCAGGTCATCTTTTAACCTATCTAGCCCATCACTCAATAGTTGCTCATTACAGCACAATCTGGAGAATCTCATAGCTTGCCCCCTCATGATGTTCCTGAAAACTGATGGGTGTGCATACTGTCTCTATGCAAAAATGATGGTTTATAACATGGTTTCCTGTATATTTTTGTTTGACAAACCCAGTCATCAACATAAACATTAACATCTAAGTAGTGAATACTAGTACAAGAGAATTTGATAGTAAATTTTAGAAAAGTATTGGAAACATTGATGTATTCAAAGAAACTGTGTAACACATCCTCTTCTCCTCTCCACAGGAGAAAAAGGTTGTCCACAAATCTCCTGTAAAATACAATATGTGGATTGTCCATGATGTGCTCAAACTCCCACGCCACCATGACTAGGTTGGCATAGGAGTTGGCACAGCTCATGTCCATTGCCACCCCTGTGTTCTGTTTATAACACTTATCCTGGAATAGAAAAATGTTATTCTCAAGAACCATTTCTATTAGCATACACAGAAAATCTGCTTTACGTGTATCTATAGTATTATATTTCAACATTACCTTTCTTACCATATCTATGCCCTTATCATTGGGTATGCTTGTAAAAAGGGCCACCACATCTAAAGTAACAAATAGAACACGGTTTAACTGAAAATCATCAGTGTGGGTTGACTCAAACAGGTCGACCAAAAACTGTTGGGTATCTTGTAATACATGACTATACATAGAAAGTACTCATTTGAGCTCTTTATCTAGATAAATTGAAACTGGTTCAGTGAGCCAGCCTGCCCCCGCTACAATAGGTCTAAGTTTAGGTGTTATAGGATCCTTATGTATTTTGGGGAGTCCATGGAGGCATGGAATAAGTGGATGTACAACTGTACAGAATCTAAATAGCTCATCCGTCATAAGACCTAAACGTACACATTCATGTAAAGTAACATTTACATGCCATTGAATGTTAGTCACAATGTCTGAAGAAACTTCTAAATAAGCTGTATCATCTAACATTTCAAACATGGTTTGTTTATAATAAGAAGAGTCCATAACTACAACTGGACCTCCTTTGTCAGAAGGTCTTATTACAATATATTCATTCATGCATAATTGTTTATGTGCTCTTCTTTCATCAACTGTCATGTTATGCTCATTTCGAAAGGATGTGAAGTATGCATCATCATAAATCGATTTTTCACATGCTTTAAGAAAAATGTCTAAATTAGCTAGTAAATGCGGACAACAAAGGCTTTTCTTCCTAAATTCAAATGTATGTTCAGAGGCAGTATCTTTATGCATCATTTTCAAAGCTACATTTCGAGTAAACAGTCTAATCGCTAGCAGAGCATCACTAATATCCATGCACTTAGTAGGGATAAAATTCAAACCTTTATTAAATACGGCAACCTCTACTTCAGTTAATTCATGACTAGAAATGTTCCAAACTAAAGTTCCTAGTTCCACGACCTTTTCACCATTCGTGTTTTCATGAGAGCAGGAGCCTCCTTCCTTTTCTGTCCATGTTCCTCTTCTGTATCGCTCAACTTCTTTCTCCACGAACGTATTAGTAGAGGAAGCATAGGAAAAACCTGTGGATGTAGTTTCTCCAGATGGATCTTCTGTCTAACTACCTCATTATTCAATGGAACCCGTTCCTGGTTTCCTTTCTGTTGCTCTACCTCTGTTTCCTCCATCGGTGTCGAATACACTGAACTAGTGTTCGGTGGTGAAGCAATGTTAATTTCTGCTGTATGACCATTGTATCCTTCTGTATCCAAGGTCTCAGGCACTTCCGTCCCAACGGAACTATTGTGAAGCCCCTGTAGTTGTCTCGGTTGATTATTGGGCCTAAAAGTTCTACTCCTCTGTGGATTAGCTGGTTCATTGAGCATATTCACCTCATCGGTTCCCCGCCTGTTGGTTGCATTCTCTGATCTAGTAGCTCTCATAGCTGTGTTTCTCGGCCAAGTGAAGACCTGTTGGTTCTCAAAATCATTAATATCTCTGGCTAACTTATGTTTTTTATGATCCAGCAATCTCTTCTCATATCTCATAACTTTATCAATGATGTCATTCATAAACAGTTCGGAACGGTCTTCACCATCCATTCCTAGTAACTCTAGTTGTTTGGCAGTGATATCATTCCTCAGTTCATACTCAATAGGCTGGAAATATTCTAGCAACAGTCTGATATAGGCTTTACTAGTACTGATGTTGATCTGCTGCCACTTAACTAATAAATCCGGGTATGTCTCTCCGTATGTGGGCATATTTAATACTCTAAGCCCTTGTGGAATGACGTTAAAAATCTAAACAAGCTTCAAGATGATATCTTTGACATTGAAGCCTTTTAAACTTGTATATATCATTCTCAATGTCTCGTTTGAGCATCTTAGAGGCCAGTTCATTTTCAGCATTTCCTACCTTCATAGAATTCATGTCCATAGATTTCAGACCTAATAGTGGGTTCACATATTCTGTGAGCAACTCTCTTAATCTCGTGTTTGGGTCATGTTTGACCGCTACACCTTCTAAGCCTGCTACTGCTCCTTCCATAGTCCCAGCAGACACCAACAAAATGTAATATGAAAACAGTAGAAACCCAACGAAGATAGATGATAAAAAATCCCAGGAAGGTAGCAAGAACAGGAACAAAATAACGCCACTAGTTGTAAAATCAGTTTAATACACACCAAAAACGTAAGCGCTTTCCGCGAGCAGCTTCCTCAGACATTAACATTACTCATCAAACATATCCAATATATACAACACTAAGTCGTTAGACTGATTAATCAATTAAAATCACCATAGTTATTAAATGCATTAAAACAAAGTATGCCATTGGATTCCTAAGATGCAAAGTTAACAACTATTTTAAAACCAAACCTTAAAATAAAATAATATGCTGTAAGACATATAAAAGTATGAAGAATAATAATAACTAAATATAATAGTGAAAAACATCACAAAATTCATCCACCTATCTCAATTGTCTAACCTTAAGTACAGGTTTAAGGGGCACACTCTCATTAAGTCCACACCCTCTATGTGCTCCTAGCCTGAGTATCCATCTAACTTCCAAGTTTTGTGATGTTTTTCACTATTATATTTAGTTATTATTATTCATACTTTTATATGTCTTACAGCATATTATTTTATTTTAAGATTTGGATTTAAAATAGTTGTTAACTTTGCATCTTAGGAATTCAAAGGCATACTTTGTTTTAATGCATTTAACTACTGTGGTGATTTTAATTGATTAATTAGTCTAACGACTTGGTGTTGTATATATTGGATATGTTTGTTGAGTAATGTTAACATCTGAGGAAGCAGACTTTGCTCCGTGAAAGTGCTTACGTTTTTGGTGTGTATTAAACTGATTTTACAACTAGTTGTGTTATTTTGTTCCTGTTCTTGCTACCTTCCTGTGATTTTTTATCATCTATCTTCGTTGGGTTTCTACTGTTTTCATAATATATACATATATATATATATATATATATATATATATATATATATATATATATATATATATAAGTGTGTGTGTGTGTGTGTGTGTGTGTGTGTGTGTGTGTGTGTGTGTGTGTGTGTGTATGACAGAATCAAAAAGAACTGAAAGTATTCAAATGTAGTGGGACTTGATCTGATCAGAAGTGTGTCATATTAACACCTAAAGTATTGAAATGTGACCCAACTGGGTCTATTAATGTTGGAAAATAATTTGTTTAAATTTTTACCTATTTCAATTGACTAAACCCGAGGTTTGTTCCTCAGCCTCCGCTCTACTATTACCTCTGGTGCACCCTCCCAGCACCAGCCATACGTTCATCTCTTTGTTACGCAACCACATTGTTACTCTCCTGATTACCCCACTTCCCACCCTTTCTCACTTATCTCCACAAGAAGGTCTGATTAAAGCCGGTTCATCCAACTCTGACACTCCTCAATCCATAATTTCATACCCATTGCTCCATGCACCCCCCCCCACATCCACATTAACCATCCATCCTCTGGGTGCTAGGCCAGCCTGTTCACACCTCTACACACTGACCTCTCTCCACTGCTAGGGACCCAACATAGATGTTGTCGCGACCCAAGCATATTCAGGCTTCCCTACATCCTAGTCCACATTACACACATACAATCTCTATCTTTGGAGACACGAGTTAACCCAAATAATCCGTTTGTATTTGTGGGTCGTCATATTTGGGATGGACCTGTCTTGGTTTCACGATTACACTTAGCGAGTCAACAGTATTTATCCCACTGGTAGTATCTGGCCACCAGTCTGAGAAGCAGTGATATGTTCCCACCCCCTACCCAGCCTCATTTCCTGGTTCCACTTAACTGACGATCCAGGCTTGATCTTCTGAGCTTGTAGCACACCCCCTCGACTTTCACTCATCTGTTGTTTTTCTGTTGTCTTCCAGGTATACAAGGTGCACACAACCCCAGTTGGCACATGACTCCTAAAAGGTTAAGTTCCAGGTATACGTGATGGACACGTCCCCTGTATACACATGACACTACAGGTTTCTCTGTGTTTCACCTTTGTAATGATAATGAAGATGCACACAGCACCTTACAGGACTACAGGTCTGGCTTTATCATTGAACAGGAGCTGTTTCGCTAATTTAAATAAACAGCTCAAAATATGTACATAATGTTTAAATGGTTGCTTGTATTACTGAAACATGTCTTTCTGAATCAGTCTTGATATTAAATAAGACAAAAGCACTAGATAATACATGAGT
This sequence comes from Protopterus annectens, assembly GCF_019279795.1. Taxonomy (NCBI): domain Eukaryota; kingdom Metazoa; phylum Chordata; order Ceratodontiformes; family Protopteridae; genus Protopterus; species Protopterus annectens. Next base: position 339,155,988 of record NC_056741.1, on the reverse strand, counting down.
TGCCATTTATTTCCTTTTAATTCCTTCTGAATGCTTTTCTGTTACGAAGTTCGTTCTTAGTTATATGCATATATATATCTATAGATATAACAGAGCACATAACAAAGACATATATGACCACAGGCACCATTAATGGGGGTGAGGGGGCTCAAGCAACATACGTCTTACACATATCGATATTCTGCCCCCCCAGCCAAACAGGTCTGCCCTAAAATACAATACCAACTGGTGCAAATCCCATGACCAGGAACTGACACTACAGGGGCACAAGATGTTAACAGTAAGCCATGCCACCTGTATGATGGGAGGCTGGTATCGATAACATATACAGTACAGTCTGGCTGCCATAATGAATGTACAATGTGGAAGCAATAAAACATTCCTAAGATACATATACACAGGCACAGGTCTGCAGATACATATATATGTCTAAATATACATATACATATATGCAACTACACATACACACGCAGATGTATGTCCAGGAAGATACATAATAGGAGGGAGCACACTACACTGAACAGCCAGTATCCCTATAGTTGCAACCTCATCAGATGGACAGTGCATGAGTCACCCATACCAAAGACAATTGTTGCCTGAAACATATACCCACGGAGAAGTCAAAGGATGTGACACAACACACAGGTTTGCATAAATTTTAAAGGTTTATTTGTGTACTAATCCATTTGCATATGCCATGTCATATAGCTGTTAGACTTTGAAATACATACAAAGAGAGGAATGAAACCCTCAAACAGATCATTTATTACAGTAATCTGAAAGCATAACATATGTTGGTGTCCATGCCAAGGCCTTCAAGTAGTACAACAGGAAAGACAGACTGGGCCACAGGATAACAATCAATCAACAGTTAGTAATGCAGATATACAGGCCAGCAGCCTCTAACTACACTCTGTACTCAATCCCTAGGTGGAAAATACCTAGGTTGACACAATGGGATGTATCTTTTACATAACAATCCATAAATGAAATCATCACAATTGCACTGACAAACAGAACAGGCTGTATTGCAGTAATTAGTAGGGCAGCAATGTTCACAAGGTGAAGTGCATGTTAATGTGCAGCCACATGCCTTAAACCAGCTTACTACTGATATACCTCACATGTTGTAACACCCTAGGTTAATTATGGTGTTCCCACCCCCCCTAGACTGACTTACAGGAGGATATAACAATGTTACATACACTGAGCTATACACTGCAGAGGGGCAGACATGCGTTGTGCAGATGAAGCCCACATATATATGGTGCATATGTTCTGTACACCATTATTCATTGGCATCATACCTGATAACAAGCCAGTCAGATAACAGACTGCTGGGCATGCTGTGTATAGTACTGGCTTTTACTGAGGACTTGACTTAGACAGTCTGTGGTTGTGTGTACAGTACTGTGGTCTGTGTACATAGGGCAGGTGTCTGAAACCTTCAGTATTCCAGGAGTCATGTCTGCCCCCTCTCCCACCAAGGTAAAGTCATCAGGAGCCACAACAACTATTTGACCCCTAAAATGAAGATACTGCATATAAGGTTTCAAATATTGTTATACTGAATATGACAGAAGTGTATCAGAGCAATACCTAACATCTGTTCATAATTGTGTTCCTGTGTTGGCCCTGGTTGATCTCTGTGTGTGTTTGTGTGTGGGTGTGGGTGGGAGGTGCGGTACAGTGGCCATTAATCCTTAGAGGTACAGGAAGCCACTACAGCAGGTTGTAAGAGCCGCATGTGGCTCCAGAGCCACAGATTGCTGACCCCTGAGTTAGGAATTTGACGACAGTTTGTGTATTGTGCATATGTACCTTGGGCAGTGCACAGACTGTGGTAGATGCAATTGTTCTTTGTCCTGTACTATGTGATCTTACATGCTGCTCCAGTCTATGGTACCTTATTTGCTCACATGTCTGTAGGGCCAGGCACATGTGTCCCATACCACAGACAGCCAATGGACTTCACTGTGCCATGACCAGCACATGTACGGTTACTAAGTGAGTGGTACATATGAGGATGGTGTTTATCAGATAGTCATTATAGTGTCATATTAAGTTTGTGTATCACATGTTGAGGCCGCTAATCACAAGTACATGTGTATTCCCCCACAGAAAATGTAGTCCACTGTTGTGGCAGTCTGTCTGTATTTTGCACAGTGGTTTGTGACATGCCTAGCAGCCCAGTGTAATTGCACAGTGTGCTGTTATGTCCAGTTATTTGCAGGACATACTGCTGCTAGGCCACCATAACTGTTGTGTATCTCTGAAAAAGCAGTGGTCTGCTGTACAGATGTATGTCACTATCTACTGGGTAGTATGTGGTCATGTGACCTCCGCACCACCAGGTATTGTGTCAGGACAGACTGGCGTGTATGCGCACGTACACTGTGTGGGCATATGTAGTCCAGTATTGTGATATACCCATGTACATGGCTTGTAACATCCACATTGGGAGGCATAGTCTACATGTCTCGCATGATGGGGAAATGTGTACACATCTGGATTGACCACAGAGTGGCAGACTATTCACATATATCGGTCATATCCCTGCTTTAGTCCACAGGAGCAGTACTGTGCTGCAGTGGTACTGTGCATTGTTTCCCTAGGATGTCTGTATGTTGGCAATGGTGCACATTGCCCGTAGAATTTAGGTTACTGCCTAAAGCTCTTGTCACCCCCATAGTGCTGTTTCTAGGCAAGGTTCAAAGGACTACACCCCCACTGTAACAGTTACACACCTGCTAAACAGTACATAATGCTACTCAATGCTAGAAGTGTAAACCTAAAATGCACTCTCACAAGGCACACCTACAAATGGAGATCATTGATATCTGTGCAGTAACATGCAACTTCATTGATATCTGTGCAGTAACATGCAACTGGGTCGATGCTCCAGACAACACCCCTGCAATACCAAGCAACAACCCCTACCACACATTTGGGCCCCCAAAACAGGACCACAACACTACAGGTATCACATATTAAACAAGTATGCACACCTCCATGCTAGTTCCCAACACAATGCATCTGGAAATATCCAGATGCAACTAACAGTAGGTGACACTGCAATCAAAATTGTAGCTTGCTACAAATCCCCCACCATGGGCCAAGATTCTGACCACACCTTTCTAAACATACTTGACATATTCAAATACAAACAAACAACCTTATATGTGATGATTTCAACTACCCTGCCATTAACTGGGAAAACTACTCGGGTACCAAAACCTTTTCCCAGTGGTTCTCAGCATTCATACATTCCAATGCCCTGGATCATCTAAATCATTGTCCAATCAGGGGCTACAATACCTACACATGGTCATTACCAACATGGGAGATAGATGTATCACAGCAGTGTTCACCCCATCATTGGTGAGGTCAGACCATAAGCTCATCACCATTGACATCCACATCCCACCCCCTCTGAAGGAAACCTCTGTAAAAGACCTCTTCAAAGCCAACTTCATGCTATTCAAGCCAATGGTGACAAACTTTGTGACACCCATGGAGATGGGAGCTGAAAGATCAACTGTTAAATCCTACAATAAGTGACTGTATGAGCACATCCACTCCTGCATGTATTGTGCCATCCCAAATACAACCTAGATGCTCTTGTCCACAAATATGAAGCCAGTCTGGTGATCCCCTGCCATAAACAAAATATACAACAGAAGGAAGAAAATGTTGAAGACAAAAGGATAATCCAAGGATGTAAAGAACTCCCTAACCAGCCTCAGTAAGAAACTGAGATCCCTCATTAAATCTTTCAAAGCTAGTTATGTGACTAACTTTGCCAAAGATTCCAAAGTCAACTCCAAGCCATTCAATACTTATGTCCAGATTTGACATGGCAATGCTCAGAAGTGCTCTGAGTTACAACAGAATGGCATTGAAATGAACTGATGCTAAGGAATTAGCCAATATCCTGGAAGATCAATTTAGTGACACCCCCCCCCCCCCAGATGACATCCCGGGCTGTGTACTACATGAACTACAACATGAACCAGCACCACACCTAACTGTCATGTTTCATAATAGTCTCACCTCAGGCTTGTGTCCAATGAGTGGCACATAGCTGCAGTTATCCCACTCCACAAGGGGGGATACACCTTGGATCATGGGTTATACTGTCCCATCAGTCTGAAGAGCCTGATCTGCAAGGACATGGAATGCATTATCATGTAACTTATAAACAAAGACATTGGCCAACCTCAAGCACTGGCTGTCACCCAGTTTGGCCTGGTGGAGGGCCGATCTTGTCACCTGAACCTGATTTAATTCTTTGGATCAGTCTCCGGAGCTGTGGAAGAGGGTAAGGTGGTCTACACAGCCTATCTGGACCTTGGCAAGGCCTTCAACACCATCCCCCACTGTGGAAACATAGACTAACCTACTAAGCCAGAAATAAAGTCCTATGTCACTCAATGGGTTGTAACTGCTGTTGTTTGGCATCTACTTCTCTGAAGTACAGGCCAACACTACGGGACTCTGACTAACAAATGTCATGGATCACTGTGACCTGGGAGCCATTACTGAATCCCCACATGATGTGGATATTCTACAAAAAGATCTTGCAGACAGAGATTCTTGCTGCCATAGCCATGGGCTCAAGCTTACTTCCAAGGAATCTATAGTTATCCCCTTTGGGAAATACCATGTACCCATGATTTATCACATATGTGCAAGTACACTAAATACCAAACGTGTGATGACAAACCTACAGACACAGGTGAACAGTGCTCTCACCTTGAATAGCATTGCCACAACAGTGAGGAAATCCTTCTATGTGGCACACCTCATCACTAAGGGCTTTTTATCCACAGTAAAGGAGGTAAATGTCCCACTGTACCCATCCCTCATTACACACATTATAGAGTACTATGCACCATTTCGTATGCACCTCATGAGACATCTGCAACAGATGGAAGGCTGCAGGAATACCCCACTAAACAGATCACAGGCATAAAGCAGATGCCCTATGCTGACAATCTGGGAAACATCCAGTTATACTCTGTGGCATATCGTCTACTTAGAGGCAATCTCTACTTAACATACAAGGCCATGTCAAACCCTGTGTAATGACATCTGTCATAAGTGTATGCAATGCCATGTCCAATACATCCGTCTATGTGCTGTCATTACAGTAGCAAGTGGTGTGAGTGTCATGTCTGGGACGCACTAGTATATGAGACCTGCACAGTACTGCTATCTGTTTGAATGTGTTACAGGCAGGGGTAGTAACCTAGGGTATGTGCTGCCACGCTGGCATTTAGTGTAACATGGTGGTACTACTGTTGACAGTGCTGTCCAAGGCAAGGTTAGACTGCTAAAAGTACTAATGACAACAAGTACACCTGCAGGCATAGCTGGACTTTTAAGCCTTACTGTGGTGTTCCTGGTGTGTGGGCTGTGTCAGCATATATATCTCCTACTGGAAAATGACCAGACATTTAGAATGTAACTGTGGAGTACCATCTGTAAAGCACATGTTAGTGAGGGCTTACAACATGTAGTAATGGCATACATATTGTTGTCAAACATCCATTTGTCGACACAGTCAACCAAATGCATAGCTACTTGCCAAACTGATGTCTGTCAGTCTTTCTACAGAAGTGCAGATGACATGTATCCAACTGGAATACATACAGATAACCTATGCTTGATTGACACTGACATCTGCCCAGCTGTGTACTAACTGGCACATATAGGAGACAGCACCCTGTACGGATAACATGCCATGGGTACCTACACTACATTACCACAGTCAACAGAACATGCTTGGGTACAGGTCTCCATCACAGATAGTAATCGTGTTGTAATGCATGTTGCATACATGTCAACTGAATCACCTCAGTGGCCATATGCAGAGGACACCCAGAGGATTGGTTGATGCATGTCACTATCACCCTGATAGTCACCAACGTGGTGTGTATCGATAGATTGCCTGCTGGTACATGGCATGATACCGATGTAAACACACTTCCTATACAACCCACCTCTCCATGGACAATAGCCAGGTACACAGGTATGACCACCTGCAGCAATGCACCACAATACCAACGCATGTACATGTGCATTACTGATGATAGTAGTGTCTGTTAGTACACCTGTAGTTGGGAATTCCATGACAGCCTTCACAACCACCTCAACAGACATTTAGATAGTCAGATGTTGCTGCAGCTGTATTAGACATGACATGTACCCTGTTACACTCCTCTCCCTAATGGCTACATGAGCCTTGCAGTACCAGCACAATGGTGTTGTACAAATGGGTTGATAGGCATGGGAAACCCATTGAGGTCTGGCAAGTGTGTGTATGTGGGCATGTCTGCATATCTGTAGGGTGCACCATTCTGAGACCACATATTCCTATTACACTACACATTGCCAAACAGTAGTAAATATACTGTTGTTGCTGTCCATAGGTGAGGCATGGTGATGCAACACCCTACTATGCCTGTGGCATGGGTATTACATGCATCTCCATGCAGTACCACTGTTGAGATATGCAATGGGTTCTATTGCAGTTGTGGCCAATGTGTGATAGTGGGTATATCAGAGTGTCATCATGGGTTACAGTGCATACAATAACCAATGGGGGATGTGGGTCCTGTGTACACTGTTATTACACCATGGTACACACAGTATATGTCCCATGTACCACTTTATGTTGGACAATGCCACCATCAACCATACAGGTAAGTGACACCACAATACAGGCCAGTCACACATGTGCTGTGAGCAGCCTACCTGTAACACATTGGACACACAGACTAGTTAGTTATCATCAATAGGCCCAGGTCTCTTGGATGTGTGTATGCCTGTTATGTGTCTGTCAATGTGTGTATGATGGTATGTCACACTATGTATTATCCATATACAACCATTACATCACCCATTACCATATTGTACATGTTTGTGAATGTTCTGCAAGTAACATATAAGCTGATGCACACCTCACCCTACACATTGTGTGGTGTGTGCAATGAAAGCCACACAGTTCATTAGCACTACATACCTAGGTAGGGGTCTAGTCAGAGTGTTACCAAGTAAGAGTGTGCATGTATGTGGATGGGTCTACATAAGGTTGCAGATTATACATGTCCCAGTGGGCCACCTGTCTATGTGGCACAGGCACTAACAGTTATAGAAACCTGTGACATGTGTGCAACTGTACTCCAGATATGTCACAGCCATGGTGTCACCACAGTGCCATAACCCTTGTAAAATCTGACTGCAGACCATCCTCCTGTGACACATATACACCTACAACACATATGGATAACATTATGGAGATCACAATCACCCAGTGTTATAACAGCTGATGTGCATCATAGCTAGATGGCTACACTACCTGACATGTATGCATTACACATTACTACTAACAACATGTTATACTGCAGTACATTGCTGCACTGTATTGCAGTCACCATGCGCATCAGAACCATATTAACCTGTCACTGCATCGATGTTATGGATGACAGGGATGTGGCACAGGTATCATCATATGCACAGGGTGTGCTGCTGGTTTGCCAGAGGCCAATGGTGGTCCATATATTTGACACCATGTGTGTGGGTGAGGGGTTGAATTATTGGAATGGAGCATGGTGATGTGGTGTGTGTCAATATGGTGCTGGCCTAGATGTGTGCATAGTGTGTGGGTATGCATGCACACAGTTCTGCCATGTGACTGCCCTATATAGGTGTTTTGGACTGCTGCAGACCATACCTGGCAGGGTGTGCAGTTCACTGCCTTTGGCCACAAACACAGTGACTGTGCCTCCCAGGGGTTCCCTGGGCATGTGCAAGTACAGGCCTTGAGGTGCTGCTCTCCCCTGATGATGACAGGTGTCTACTGGAACCATGTGCTGCATGGGACTGGTCAGGGCCACGTGCATGAGGCCTGCTTTGGTGTGGTGTTGACAACACCCCAGTGATGTGCTAGGGCTACTACTTCCACTATGGGAGTGGCTTGGCATCCTAGCATGTCCACATCAACTGCCAGATGTTGGTGTATCTGGCCTACATCCATGCAGCCATTGCACCACTCCCACCAAGTGTTTGAGCATGGACATACCATGGTCGAGGAGGCCCACCATCTCACCCCACCATCTATCCATGATCTCGTTGTGTTCACAGATGGCAGCAGTAAGTTCACGGATGTTGTCACTTACAGATGAGTAAGCAGTCCTCTGAAGCCTCAGGCCCTGTCTGGTGTACAGTTCCATATGTGCCTGTGCCCCCATGACAGCTTGAAACACGCACATGGTGGTACCAGTTTTGATGCCTCTGCAGGGGCAGGATGAATAGTGGCCCTACCATGAGCACCCTGGCACATCCACCTATGTGGTGGCCTGCAGGACATCTGGCTATGCCTGCTGTGGACAGACACAGCTGGCTGGGTCACCAAACTACCCTGTGCATTGCCATTAGCCACCAACTGTCCCTCAGCTATGGCCACTGGTGATGGGGCATGTATAGGCACAGAAACTGTGTGCGGGGGGTGGGGTGACTAAGAGGGGGATGTCAACTGTTGGCACTGTGTCAACCCCTGACAAACCCAATTGTGCCTCAAACATAGTCTCATCATTGCCAGTGTCTGCGTGCACACCAACATCAGGTAGCCTGCAGGAGGGACACTGACCCACCTCGCCTTCTGTGGGGGAAGATAGAAACACACTTTAAGACCTGTCCAGCATTGCATAGCAATACACACACACACACACACACACACACACACACACACACACACGCGCACACACGCACGCGCGCACTTCACCTTAATACCTATCTGTCTGTGATGCTACAGACAGTCCCATGTTTATTACCATACCTTGCCCATCATACAACACACCTGATGACATACACTCATTAATGCTACTCATTAATGTCTCATTCCTCTAAATGCCTACAAAAGTGATCACAACCCAAGACTTCTTATTCCATTAAGTCCATGCCCTGAGTGTAGTACTTTGTACATAGCCTCACTGTTATCATTCAGTGTTCACCCTGTGCATGTTGGGATTTTGTGAGCTATATGTGAGGTGCTGATATGTTCCCTCCATATTGTTACACACTGTACTGTCATGTGTACGTATTGCTCAGTACATGCCTGACATGCTGCACAATCAACCTATCATGTGACAACTGTGATATATGTATACACTCCCTGCTGTTGTCTAGTAATTCCCTAATGCATCTGAAGTGCTGCCTACATGTGTTGTCATTCACCTCCCTGCTGTATGCAATCATGAGGGTATACCTGGTATCTACTTCCCTTCGCAATGCATGTCCCATGCTACAGACCTTAACTGAGTATCAGCTGTCCTGTGATTACATATCAGACAAGTATTCTTGTTTTGTCTTGTGTCAGTTCGTGTCCATGTACTGCAAAGGGAAGTACTGCCATATGAAAACTCCACAGTCACAAATGTGTATACATGGCCACCCACACAACCACACACACATGCACACAGACATCCTACATGCAGCAACCTCCCTTCACTACACCACATTGAACCTACAGATGAAATGAACACACACACACACACACACACACACACACACACACACACACACACACACACACACACATATGTGAGGTTGCACAATGATGGTACACACAGTCCTCCCATTACCCAACTGTCAACATGCATAACATATGATACACAACAGCATGCAGTGCAGCTATAGTCAATCCATGCTAGCAACAGTATACATGTGTGTGAGGCATGGCCTGTGTTAGTAGGTGATACCCTGGGGAACACTGCACCCATGTACACAGTATTGCTGTGCACCTGTTATGCACCCGGCCATGTACTGTGCACCAAAACTCACAGGTGTACATCACATAGTCGCATGTGTAGTACTGTGTCAGTTATGTCAGCTGTAATGCTCAGAGCCCCTATGTTTTCCAGCAAAACATACCTGGGATGGTGTGTGGTCAGATGTCAGTTGTGAATGTTTGATGTGTGGTTTACAGCTCTTAACATTAGCAGACCATGTATGAACAATCCAATAGTATTACACTGGCAACTGCCAGATCATACCATAGCTATGGGGAGTCTACACACTCTTATTGATGTGATGCACCATTCCTTGATCTGCCATGGGACAATATCACTACCTATTTTAACAGTACATGAGCCTGATATGCGCCATATGTCCTGTACATCCACATGCAATTTCTACTAAAGGTGTTAGGTGTGCAGATGCTGACCGCATTGCATACAGTCCTGTGTGTGCCTATGTATGCACACGATTATCATGATGTGTTGCTGCACCCATTGTTATGTGTACTACAGCAGTCACTATTCCTGCAAGGGGTATACAAGCATGGCCCATCTGCATTTGCTTGTGTATGGTCAGTCTGCCTACACATGTTCCCTAACTGTGCATGATTACAAGGTCTACTCATATGCACACCCCATGGTGTTCACACATTGTCATCAGTTTTTCTGTGGTTGTAGAGTTATGTCTGACACAGTTATTGACCCTGTCTGTGTGCAGATATAGCCATTAATACCATCCTTATGGCTCCCTGTTGTAGCACACTGGTGTGTCATGCTAACAACCCCTCCCCACCTTCAGCCTTTTCACAGATGCTTGACAGGTATGGGTTACACATGTGTGTCAGTTTGCAGTGCACCATACACTGCACCGCACATGCTACAGCCAAGTCCCAGCTAATAATGTGGACCACACTAATACATTATGCCATATTGTACATCTGTAACAGTTGCCATCGTAATACTGGTATATAATCTGTTGGTGCACTGTACAAGGGTGATGTTTCATGTGTCCCTACTGTAGGCAGTGTGTGCCACCATTATGTTAATCCCTGTGGACAAACTTCACAATGACAGGACTTTAGTTATCTCGCAGCCATCTGACATACCTTTACAATACCCATCATAGTCACCACTGTGATGCAGTGCATTTCATAGCAACAATATGTGAATATGTACAGCATGCATTCTGGGTAGGTGTGTTAGATGTGTGCATGGCATATACCATAACCATTACATGCCCTGTGTATTTGCAAGCATCAATAGAAACCATACTCACCAGCCACAGGCTGCTGCCTTGGTGGTATCCCGGAGGGACCTGCATAAGAATGTGAGATTTGCAATGTAAATGGCCATAGCTGTGGCATTGCTACAGGGTGGGTGCAGCATTACACTACATCAATGGTACAAGTCCACAATACTAGCAGTTATGTACATCTGTTCATTACTACTATGCAGCAAACAATATTTGTGACATGTCAGATATGCATGCTCTACAAGGCAGAAGTACAGATAGCTATGAAGAGGATGAGGAATGGAAAGGCTGTTAGTCCAGATGACATACCTGTGGATGCTTGGAGGTGTTTAGGAAACATGGCAGTGACATGTTTAACCGGGTTTTTTGATAGAATCTTGGAATGTGAGAGGATGCTTGACAAGTGGATGTAAGGTGTTTTGGTACTCGATGTTAAGAATAAGGGTAATGTGCAGAGCTGTAGTAACTACAGAGGGATAATACTGACCATTCACAGCATGAAATTATGGGACAGAGTAGTGGAAGCTGGTTTAAGAAGGGAGGTGATTATTAATGATCAGCATTTTGGTTTCATTCCAAGAAAGAACACTACAAATGCAATGTTTGCTCTGAGAGTGTGAATGTAGATGTACAGGGAAGGTCAGAATGAGTTGCATTGTGACTTTGTAGATTTAGAGAAAGCATATGACAGGGTGCCTAGAGAGGGGTTGTGGTATTGTGTGAGGAAGTCAGGAGTGGATGAGAAGTATGTTAGAGTGGTAGAGCATATATACAAGGGTAGTGTGACAGGATTGAGATCTGCAGTGGGAGTGACAGATGCCTATCTGGTGGAGGTGGGATCAAGGATCAGCTCTGAGCCCTTTCTTAGTTGTGCTGGTGATGGACAGGTTGACAGCCAAGTTCAGACAGTAGTCTCTGTGGACTATGATGTTTGCAGATGACATTGTGA